>NC_051179.1:46488508-46765854 GCF_013339695.2 Rhipicephalus sanguineus | reverse complement strand
CTCGGAAAGCCCATAGCATCGCACAAGCGGCCGCCCGTATCCAGAGGCTGTCGAGCCACGCTTGCCTCAAAAACGTTGCCCAAAGCGGGAGATTAGTCTTCTAACTTGACAACCACTTGACGCCGCACCGACACTGGCCCGCAGCCAGGAGAACGCGCCACTTGAAACGAACCACCACCAAGAGACAGCGTTTCGACAGTCGCGCAAGCCATCTTTCCCAATCCGTAACGCAAAGGCCAGAGGTGTAATGACACATTCGGGTGGTCGTTGAAAGTGGTGATTCGACAGCTTAGTGCTTGACAACGAATACAAAGCAGGTACGCGAGTAATGTTCTTTACTTCCTTATCATGTATTTGCCCGCTTATTTTTAGTAGTATGCTTATAGTTCATCTCTTACGTCAAATTTCAGAGCCTCCGGAGCGCTCTCAAACAGCACTCTAACGTACCATAAGATACAGTAAGGAGCAGATGGGGAAGGCACACCTGCCCAGGATTCACTCCCGAGGTGCCTGCCCTGATGATCGACTGGTATCCCAGAATTCCTGGCCGTGACGCGGGTGCAATGCATGTACACTTCACTATCAATGCCGTTTGTCCTCGCCACCGGTGTTCCTCGTCACGTGACCACGAGTAATCGCAATTCTCCCCCCCCCCCTTTCCCCTGCTTTCTTGAATCATAGAAGGCTGGCATAACACCATTTCTTTTGATATAGTGTGCGTGAGAGAGAGAGAGAAAGACCGATTCCTTCAAAAGTCGAAATTGGAAACTGCGACTGCGCCGAACTTGGTGGAGTCTCTCAACAATCCCCTACGCCTCTCTCCGTGCAACGAACGAGCGGACGAAGGAAAGAAAGAAAGAAAGAAAGAAAGAAAGAAAGAAAGAAAGAAAGAAAGAAAGAAAGAAAGAAAGAAAGGAGTTCAAAGGAACCCGCGCTGCCGCCGCGCCCATCCGTTGCGCAACGCTGTCCCCGACCGCAACTCATTGTTTATTTCTTTCCTTTAAGTGAAAAAGGCAAGGAGGGAAAAAGGCCGCCGACCGAGCTGCAGCCGCAGCAGCATGTGCGAACGACAGAGATAGGCGCCGTGTTTACTCGGATACAGACCGCCTTTCCCGGAGGAAGAAGAGCAGACGAGGCATATACATGGCACCAGACAAAACGCCGCGGCTCCCGAGCAGATGGTCGGACGTCGTAAAAAAGTCGACACAACAGCGGCGTCGAACAAGCAAAGTGCTGATTGCCGTACTGAAGCATCGTTCGGAGCGTTATACTCTCGGATGCACAGCGGCGTGATCGTTTTGTCGTGGTTCTGTTGTTAATTTGGTTAAGTTGCCTGTTTGTCTGACCAGATGCAAGCTCGCTGCATCCCACCTGCAATAACGCCTTCGGGCGCTGCACGTACCTCAAGTAAAGAAATAGATCAATAAAACCTGATAGGGTCAGACAGAATCTGCCAAAAATACTACGGTAATCGTGTTCGCGTTGAGGCGAGCTGGAGTCGACCCGCTAGTAAAACGAGGTCGGATTGGCTCGCCCGACCCGCTTGGCAAAAAGATCGCGCGAAACGCGCGGTCTCGCCGGGCTCGCCGCGCTCGAATTGTCGAGTTTCGCAAGCAATAAACAGAGCTATATATACGGTCGGCGGCGCGCAGCAAACACAAAGGCACCCCGTCGATGTGCATCCCCAAACAAACAGACAAACAAACAAACAAACAAACAAACAACAGCAGCAAACAGACAAACACAAGCCCTCCACTGTTCTTTTACCTCCCCGCCAGCTCCCAAGCGCCCCCCTATACGCATTGTGGAGTCGAGAAGTGTGCGGCCGCGGCAAGTCGCTATATAGGCTGTGCCCGCGCCTTTAACTCTAGAGTCTTTGTTCCCAGGCGGCATCGACGCAGCCTGGACGGCGACGTTAAGTACAGACGCAGCGGCGGCGGCCGCTCCGAGGAAAACAGCGTTCGCTGTTCGCGCGGCCGCGCGTGAAGTCGACGTGCGCGCCTGCGCGCACACAAGCGTCAACGCTGTCATTACGACGCGGGCTCTCTCGCGAAAGCGCCGTGGAGCAACGCTGCCGAGAACAACGCAGTCCCACACACACACACACTCTGTAAGACTGGCCGGGGCACCGACTTCGAGGGCGGGATTCCTCGGGTCACCAGCAAGAGCCAGGTAATCCGAACGAATACGGATCGCCAGGCCGGACACGGCAAAGGCGAGAATGTGGGGCGCGTACGCCATATTGTAGAGGGGGGGGGGGGGCGGGGGGGGGCGGTGATTACGGGGGGTTAGAGCTCGCCACCCTCCAAAAATTTCCGATTTTGCATGTGTACAAGCGTACACATACAAACGTGCGCACGAACGTACATGAGCACGAATTATAATTGAGCAAGCACCCTCCCCCCCCCCCCCCCCCCCAAAAAAGTGTTCTGCTGGCTAGGACCCTAGGTGAGGGGGAGGGGGGGGGCACTAAAAAAGATCGTGGCGGCCGTCCTGGAAAGATAGAAGAGATCCGTAGTAAGGAAGGAAGGAACACAAAAGGGAGAAGGCAGGGAGGTTAACCAGACAGCAGTCCGGTTGGCTACCCTACGCCGGGGGAAAGGGAAGGGGAGTGGAAAAATGAGAGACAAAAAGAGAGAGAGGGGGAGGAGAGTAAGGGTGTTGGAAAGAGGAGGGGCCGCTTATATGCGGCACTTCCCCGGCTGTGCCGCCTATAACTGATGTTTCGGGCGATGATGATAACGATGCTGTTGCTGCTGCTACGCTATTGCGATGGTCGAGGTGTTGTTGCTGCCGCTATTATCTTGCGAATGTCGCGGCTGTTCATTCTTCGGAGCGAGCGAGCGACACCCCAAGACCTGGGAACCTGCAACTCGTCTTCTGTGGGCAGGGCCCGCGGGGAGCCGGCAGTTGTGTCGCGCGTCGTCGTGTGAGGTCGCTGCGCCGAGTAGATTCCTGACTGGAATATTCCGTTTCTTCTTACGCTATCCACTGAATCCACTTCGTCGACCCATTTCTCTCTCTCGGCAGTCTGTCAGCATGGCGCACGAACACACACGCAAGAAAAAAGAATATACGTGGGGAAAAGGAAGCGCAAAGCAGCGTGATGAAAAGCTGCCCCGTTCTGGAGCCTTAGAGTGAGAGACAGAGAGTTACAAACTGGGTTATGAGAATTCGTCGAACATGGGACGTGGTTGGAGCCGAAGTTTCGGCAAAGGGACTTGCATTCGTCAGACAACTGTTGTGGAACGTCCGTCTCCTACGGAAGCATAGCTGACCAGGCTTATTTACGTACCCCAAATATATCAAGCGTCTCGAAGGTAATGCGTAAAACAAAGACAGCCGGCAGAGTCACGGGAGAACGGCCGTGCCAGAGGTGACGCTGAAACTCACGATAAGTGGAGAGTGATGAGATTAGATATAAAGAGATAAAGAGAGACAGAGAAGAGGCGTTCTTTTCTGCTACCCCACAGGCAGCACGGTTCAGCGCCTCACGAGATTACGAAGTTTCCGAGCGCACGAGAAAGTCGGGTGGTGCAGTTTCACGGGTATCACTGGCGTTCGCTCCACCTCTCGCACTATTTTGTGTGTCTTTGTGTTCTTACGTAACACGCCCGACGGTTTGCATCCCCCTAACTCCGGCTGAACCTCAGACTTTCCTCATTAGTCCGAGGAGAAGACCGAGCAGCGAAAAAAACGCGATCACGAGAAGGAGGGGTCGCAGGGGAACAAGGCAGGCAAGGGGATCTAGTACGGACAACGAGGGTACGTATACCCCGCGCCTGCTACCACCACGGTCAAGACCACCTGCGTTGATAGAGGGGCGCAAACACAACGCGGCGGCGGTGTGAAAAACGCCTTGATTTACGACAACACCTGCGCCGGAGGTGTCGGTTACGCACAACGAGAGGCTGGCTAGATCAACTTGTAGAGCGGAAGAAGGAAGCCACAAAAGAAAGACGACACTGTCGCGCAAGCGAGGTGAACCAGTCTAGGTGGTATTGGGTGAACGCGTGCTGTAGGAGGGGGAGAGAGAAGGCAACGAGGAGAACAGCCTGCGAAGGGGAACGCAGAAGCAAGCGGTTCAGAAGGTACACTGGACAGGAAGGAAAGACGCTCAGTTGCTACTAATTTTGCTGAACTTGCAACTGAGATGCTGAGCCAACTAGCCCAACGACTCACCATTTTGATTATAGTCAGTATATACTACACAAAGCGCTTTTTATTAGGGGAGGGAGGGGGGAATTAATGATTAGCGATCGTCCAAGCGCTCATGCTTTCGGAGGCACTACTCAGCGCCTGAAGATACGCCAGCACTAGCTGATTTCAGAAGATTGCCGGTTGTTGTTAAGCGTGTATCCACACGACGGACTTATCCGCGGAAATCTCGTCCGCGGACGATCGTTCCGCCGCCCGTCCGGCTGCGAAGCACATCCAGACGACGGACGAAGCGAGTAGACGGACGCGCCGCAGCAAAAAAACATGGCGGCACTGTCTGAAGCGAGAGCTGCCCGCTTCGAATCTTCAAGCTCTTCGTCGCGCATTGCGTGGGCTGTTAGTCCCAAACTGACGATTGTGTCGGCTTTAGGTTTGTGTCCCCAAGCTTCGCCGGCAACGTATTCAAGACAATTCGGTACTGTTTCTAAGCGCCGTACTCGTTTTCTGAGAGCTGTAGGCTTAGCGAGTACCTCTATTGGCAGAACATGAGCTCGGTGATCTGCGATAGCTACCAAATCTCAGAGGTTATAATAATGTGCGGATGCTTGCTTGTTCTTTTTTTCTCTAGATGGCGCGAGCAGTCTGAAAGTCGAAAACACATTCATCGCTAGCAAAAGTATTGAAGGTTTTTATGTTTCCGTCTATGGCGCAGAGTTTCTTTTAAGTTGAAGATGGAGTTCGAAAGAAAGCGGCGATTAGCTGCAATGGCTGTTGCATTACCAGAATTAGACGGTGAAGCGCTCTTCTTTCCTGCAAAAAGATCTTGTTGGCAAAAGGACTACAAGCATCTGGGTATACAACACCGACTGTACGGTGAGTAGCGACACCGAAGAATACAGGAGGCTGCTGCGAGTGTCAAGAGAGCAGTTTGTTCAGTTGCTGTCGCTCGTGGGACCTCGCATAGAACGACAGGATCCCGTGAAGCGGCGAGCCATATCAGCGGAAACAAAGCTGCAGGTCGCGCTACGGTACCTTGCTTCGGGCAAGTGTTGCACGTCTGTGCATTTCTACTCGAAACATAGCTCCTATTTGTTGCATCCGAGACTGTTCAGTTTAACCTACGCGCAGACTTGGAGAGCCTCGCTTTTACAGCAGCCATTACGTTGTGTGTTGGAAAACGCCTACAAGGCCTAAAATAGATAGATATCTGGCAATAATAAAATGAATCTTCATCGGCTAAATTTACGAAACCATACGAGAAAAAGAAAAAGCAGCGCTTGTTGCTAGACCTATAATGGCACCCTCGGCTAAATCTGTTGTGGTATTCCGCGCGAATCCGAATGCGAAAAAGAGCTTGGCATTTTCCGTCCGCGACGTCCGCGGACGAGGCACGGATGGCACAAATCCGTGACGCGGGGTCACGTGATGCGCCGTCCGCGGCGGAAAAGACGGATTCGGTCCGTCGTGTGGATACACCCTAAAGAGTGCGGAAATTACCATAGAGCGTTGCTGGACGTTATTGAGCGTTATTAGAGCGTTATCGGGGGGGGGGGGGGGGGGGGTGCTTAGAGAGGCTCGAAAGAGTATGCGACGCTCGCAATCACGGTATATACCGAACACGGCGGTTCGAAAGGGAAGAGAATTATTTAGCCGCGCAGCTTATTTGCCTTGGTCTTCGTTTCCACGGAGATAGTTATAGTGAGGGGTGTTTCTTGCAGCGGCATTCACGGTGTATGGTGGCAACAACGCTTCGTATAGTTTTCATCCAACTTGGAAGAGTTGCGGCTTGGGTTGGTATCATGACAAGAGCTGCAGCCCAGAACTGTGTGTTCTGTATTCGTCGTCCCCAGTTTTGCGATACAGCTCTTTTCATTCAACCGCTTGCCTTTTCACCCACTTCCACTTATATTCCCTTTCTCACGAGTGAGTGCGAATGAGTTAATATATGAGGGAGAGTGAGAGAGAGAGAGAGAGCGCAACGCGCTTCCGTCTCGTTCCCCGAGTGCGATAACGGCGGCGTATTTACATACACACAGCGCGAGTTTCCAGCCACCCGTTTCGTAATACGCACATTTCCTGGCCGCCCGGCTGTGTGTGTGTGTATAGCCCGTTATCGTCGCTTTACGAGGAAAGGAATATACGATGCGCTACAAATGCCATACGCCGCGCGACTTCGTTATTTCGGTTATTTCGTGCAAACGAGACTGCGTGTGTACATATGGCTGCCATGTTAATAACACGGACACAAGAGAGATAAGTCAAGACGAAGCGGCGTTTGTGGTGTCTTGACTTCTCTCTTGTGTCCGTGTTTGCACGCCCCGTATTTTTCAACATGAATACCTACCAACCAGCCCAACTATCTGTTATATGTTATTATATGGCCGCCGTGAGATTGGCACATAGACAGCCAAACGAAAAAAAAAAAAAAAGAAAAATCGAGTGAGAGAAAAGTAGAATGAACAATGTCCACGGACTGGAACGAAAATCGCCCGAAAGAGCAGCGACTTATAAAACACGGAATGAAATATACATAAGCAAAAAAAATGTATATATAAGCGGGTCGCTGCCGGCACGGGAGACAGACGAGGCCATTGACTCGATTCCTGGATTTACTGGAGCCGCGTCTGTTATGGACAGGGCACAGGAAGGAGAGAGAGAGAGAGGGAGGACAGGTTACACCTGACAGAGCCAAAAAGAGACGCCACTACCAGGAATCCGGAAACAAATGCGCGTTAGCTGGGCAGCAGGGGCCGAAACTTCCAACGAAATAATGTACAACGACGACGTCCAACCAATTCGGAGAGAGGCACCGTCGCGAGACAAAGCGATCGAGAGCAACAAAGACAAACCTTTCGCAATATGTACTTATATAGAGAGCATTTCGCAAGGAGTCAATAAAACAAAAGAAAAAGGAAAGACCTCCCCCTGGCGGGAAAGATACACGCTTCGCAGTCTCGCACTCTCAATACCGTGCAGCGTGCTTGGAGGTATGCTACTGCGGCCGATATCCTAACATCACTTCGTGTGCCACTGCACCTTTGTTCGGCCGGAGGTTAGCGAAAACCTGATTCACCTCGTAACCGCCGCTGCGAGCTTCCTTGGTGCAGCGTCGTCTGCAACGGTGTGATGAAGATTCGAAGCCTAAATATTACGAACAGCTCCGTTCAAGCCGTTGTTGTAACTGCCGACGATACTGTTCATCGTCTGTTCATGTTCATCGGCCGTGGTAATGTAAAATGCGTGAATTTTACAACGATCAGAATCGTCTGTCGTCTGCATAGTGATGAGCAGACGACACTGTTCGTCGTCTGCTTCGCGCTTTTTCTTCAGCACTGCAAAAACAGCGCGCTGCTCGGAACCGCGGTTTAGAAAAGTCGCAGGCGGGACGGAACTTCGAATCGCCGCCACAAGCCGACTGCTGCACCCATTTAACGCGAGACCGAATCATAACAGCGAGACAGCACTTCCGGGGGGTGGGAGAGAGAGAGAGGGAGGGGCGAGGGGGCGTCCCAGTTCGGGTCCCCGATCGCGCAATATCTCAGCTTTTGTGAAGAAGGAAAGACCCCGCCGCCGCCGCCTCGTTACGCAGCACCGCCCGGGAGACGATTCCGGGAAAAAAGGAGGAAGGGAGGACGCCGCCGGTTCCCGGAAAAAATAAAGGGAGCTCAGTACACTTCCGCGGCGCCGCCATTGGGGCTGCCAGAACAGCGCTACACGCTAGGAAAAAACGCAAAAGAAAGGAGACCAAGGATACAAAGAGTCATGAGAAGAGAGCGCTCAACGCCGCGAACGATCCCGCCTCACTGACGCCGTTCCGGAGATGAGCTAGACGCGAGGAACGAGAAGTGCATAGACGAAGACGCTGCGCGTCATTACTTACACGACTTTCAGCTGTTGCAACAACACTCGACCCAAGACAGGCGCCCCCCAATAAAATATACTTATAGAGGCTGAGGAGGGAGCCCGCCACCGCTCAGCTATAGGGTTTAGGTGCAAATGCGTAAAACTAAATCACCATCATCATCACTTCCTTTACGTCTAGACTGTGGGACATATGCCTTGATAAGCGATCTGATATTATCACTCCCTGTAAACTTGTGAAGGACTGTTGGTCTAACTTTATGTCTAACATGCTAACAAAACGGTAAGAGAGTCTAATCTGTACCAGGACAAAAGTGACCGCGATTTTTCTAGTCTTGTAACTCGTATTCTTTGTCTGGATTATTAGCGATTAACCTTGTTGCAATCGACACGACGCTGCTGGGCATTACTTCGTGCCACGCAAAGACGGTGCTTGCAATCAAACTGCTCATTTGTGGTACAGGCTGCGCTAAGTGACGTAATCTCTAAGTGGAGCTCTTGACTAGCTCAGCGTAGTTGACGATTTGCGACTCAGCTTTAACAAAAAAAAAGAAGAAAAACTCCCGAAAGACACTGTAGCATCGAGCATGGGGTCTTCGCCCTAAATGTTGTAAGACATAACATGAACTATTCATACGAAATATAACAGTAGAAATATAACAGTAGAAAGGTCACCCGGGGTTGAACTGAAATGTGCACACCGAGTTAAGTTTTCCTTTGAGCTGTTTCTTTTGTCTCTCTGGGTTTGTTAAATCCGCCTTACAACCTATTCTGCGAGCGCATTCTCACTACACATCTTTCAAGAGAGTGAGAGAAGGAATACAAGAAACGATAGGAGTTTACTTCTACGTCCAGTCACATATTTCAAACTCGAAACATGAACACCGGGCCTCTCTCTGAATAGACTCCTTTCCGTGCACTGAGGACATCGAATTCATGGGGAAACAAACCGAATCGCAATAAAACATTTTTTTAAATTCCTTTTTTCAATGGAAAGCCGGTATTCATACATGTTTTCTCTCAGTCACGGCGCACATTAAATCACCAAGAATGACGCCAGGAAGAGGGCGAGGGGAGACATGAAACAGCGAAAGCGTTTCAAAGAACTCCATATCAATGAGGCCGAAAGAGAAATAAAGAAATCCGAGTACAGAAAAGAGCGAACGACTCGAAAGAAGCAAAAAAAATAAAATAAAAATCGAATCAAGCAAAGAACGTGACGAACCCTAATGTAACGAGTGCAAAGCGAGCGAAGAAGATTACCGCTAACGCGCGACGCCGACACGAACTCCTTCCGTCGCCTAGCTCTCTCCTAACCATAATCGATTTGCGTTTTTTTCCTTGTTACGTTCTTTCTTTCTTCCTCCCTATTTATTCTTCCATTACGCTTCTCACCAGCTATCGCGACTCGAATCTCACTATAACCACTCCCTCTCCCAATTTTTTTTTCTCCCGAATTCCAGGAAGTCCCGAGCGGCGCGGATCTCCACCCCACGGAGTCCTCCCGACGCCGCAGGTCGTTAACACCGAGTGCGACGCGCGCGCCACACCCGGCGACCGGTGGAAACGAGGGAACGCGTAGGAAAGGGAGCGAGGAGGCGCAAGATTAGGGAAACGCGGGAAAATGGGGAGGAGAAGCTACGGCTCTTCATCGAAAGAAGGACAGTGAACAGTGCACTCCAAAAAAGGTGGTGACGCTGCAGTAAAACTTTGGTCCGGCCTATAGTCCTTTTTTTTTTTTCTTTATTTCGAAAGCCTGCCCTTAGGCATAATAATTAGTGGTGTCAAAAATACACAAGAAAATTTGCTTCGTGCATAAAAGTCTCATAATGATCGCTGATAACGTCCACAGTTGGGCCTATAGTTGGTACATAACTTCTAAAGTGAAAACATTAGCGCAAACCAGGACGGATCCCAATCTTTTTTTCTGGTCCGGAGTGCCCGTCCCGTCTTCTTGTCTCCCTTGTCCCGTCTTTTTTTTTTTTTTTTTACACTCTGCTTTTATCTTAAGACAATGCACCAACTCACCCAGCAAAGCATTCTATTAGGTTTTTTTCGTCCGTCCTGGTTGGCGCTGAAGCTTTCACCTTAAAAGGTGACCGCCTCCTATCCGCGGTAGGTACTGCGTTCGATTCCCAGTCAGAGTTGCGAGATGCAGCCGAGCTAACGAGCCGATTATCACCCCAAAAGTAGCCCGAAATAAGCGGCAGTTTAAAGAAATTTTCTCCTCCTTGAAAATATATTTATTACAACAAAAAGTCGCTCCAATACGAAGGGAAGGCAAAAAGAAAATTCAGTTAATTTTATTACGTTAAATTCCTCGTTTCCCTCGGTGGGTAAGAAAACGGGACACCTCTATTTCTTTCTTTCTTTCTTTCTTTCTTTCTTTCTTTCTCTCATGCCTCCGGTCGATAAGGGAGACGTGCAGTACACACGCAATCTTCAAGGCGAGAACGAGATGATTACAAGAAAGAAAGAAAGAAAGAGAAAGGCCACCAGGGAGAAAACAGAATTATTTCTGCGCGGAAATTTGAAGCTCGTGCTCAGGTTACTGCCCGAGATTCGATGCAGCTTCCTCGTGGACAAAAAAAAAAACGAAAAAAAAAAGAGCAAGCATAAAGGAGAGTTCTCGGATGACAAAACAGCTTGAGTGACGGCCGGGGAGATTACAGTGAAAGACGAGAATCGGTGGCTGTTCAATATATTGCGGTGCCAGGCGATATATTACGCGCCACTCCTCGTTTTTAACCTTCGAGAAAAGCCCTGACATCTCCTGCATATACAAATAAACGGGGCAGTACACAGCAAAGGCGGGAATTATAAAACCACTTCCAATATACTGGGCTGCTCGAACCAACAGCGAACGAAAAAAATGGAAAAAAACAAAAACAAGAACTCTTCATTCCTTCTTCGAAGAAATCGGTGCATGACACGAAACCGCGACGCGTATTCATAGAAGTAAATAAGGTTACAGCATCACTGGACGTTTATTGGACAAGTGCATAAAATCTCAGCAGTGTCGATTTAAAAGCAGAGGCAGTATAGACCGAACTCGGGCTTTTGGAACCATTACTGTAAACATCTACGATTTCCACGATGTCGAAGGTCAGAGGCGTCAGCTTAAGGGGGAGGGGGGTGAAGGGGGAAGACGGTGATCACCTCTCTCCCTCCATCAACGGGAAGGCCTACTTCTTACCCCCCACCCCCCACCTTTCGGGCCGCATACATTAACACGCATAATTAGGGGGCTGCGTTTTGTTGCTGCAGACGCGTAGTGTGTAATGCTGTACTGAACCTTGCACGAACATCCAAATTTTTATCGCAACAGTGACAAACTTAATTTTTGTTGGTTTTTAGCTTCCATATTTACAGCGCGAGACGACACCGCAACTTTAGCGCCACACTCTCAATGCGCAGTCAGTCCGCCCCACTGCGTACACGGTACAGATATATATACGTCGGCCGTCAGATGCGTACCGCGAATGTTAGAGAAAAAAAGACAATAAAAAGAGAACGAGAGATATCGCAGCTGTGAAGTAGAGTATATAGCGGTCGTGTTCGGGAAACCCCTCCATGTGTGCAAAAGAGGAAAAAGAAGAAGATGAAACTACAGGACCAAGCCAGCATTTTATTTTATTATTTTTTTCCGCCAGCGACATACCTGCAGTACGCCAACCGCGCACCGACGCAGCGCACCTGCATGCTTAACACAAAAACCGGGCGAGACCATTCGCATGTGCTTCGGACGAGGACGCGTTGGAAAACACCACACGTCACGGAAAACTAGAGTACGACATGACAGAGAGAGAGAGAGAGAGTAGAGGGGGAGAGTGGTGTCTCTAAATGCTCTCTCTGACCGCACATATAGCTTTGCCTGTCATTCAACCACAGCCACATGCGCGTATCATAGCGTGTCACGGCACCTACGTTTTCACTGATGCAGCTCAATAAGAAAGCTCGGGAAAGGCCACTTATATGCGGCCCGTCCTATTGTAGAGTACGATAATGTACGTGACACGGGAATGCAATACCGGCAGTATACCGCCAACAAGGATATACATCTGCAAGTACGCCGACCGCTCTTCTTTGTCGCTTCATATCTATCTATCTATCTATCTATCTATCTATCTATCTATCTATCTATCTATCTATCTATCTATCTATCTATCTATCTATCTATCTATCTATCTACTCCCCCCCCCCTCCTTTAGCCTCCTGCGCATCGAGATGGCCTCGCAGGTGCGAATGTGCAATGAAGAAAGAAAGAAAGAAAGAAAGAAAGGAAGAAAGAAAGAAATCAGTTCAAATTGGCAGGCTCTACAAAACCGCAATGCCACGGAAAGGGAGATCAACCGCATAAGTCGTACTCATTACTGCGCAGGAAGAAAATAACAGAGCAGAAGACGAGAGATTAGCACCGATAGCAAACCAAGGACGCACACGAGTGGCCGAGAAAGATACGAGACGAAAAAGAAAAAACCGGCTAAAACGGGAACGCCGCAGGATATATATGTGGTCATATCAGGGCGCCAAACTGCGTGCGTCAGAGAGAGAGAGAGACAGCTACGTTTATTACCGCGCGCTTACGGGTAATGAGGTTATACCCGCAGAATGCGAGCGTGTGCGTGCGTGTTAAGGTTTTCCAACGCCGCCGGAGGGCAAACAACGCAGAGAGAGACGTCAACCTGAACAAAAGAAAACGGTCCGAAAGAAAGGGACACCATAAAGCCGACGAGATTAAACGACCACGTGCCGCAAGGTGACGACCAGGAAAGATAGGGGAACGGAGCGCGTCACGTCACAGACACAGCCTATTTTAAAACTAACAGACAAAGGAGGCGTAGCGGAGATTGTTTGCAGTTTTTGTCTCTAGTGTACGGTAATTACGACATAAATGGACAGGAATTAAAGCGGACGAAAAAAATCACATTGCCGCTGGTAAGGACTGAACCTCCAAACTTGGGATAACGCGTCCGATACTCTGTCGTTTGTAGGTTCGGTCATGTATACCTGCGGCGGCATGTTGATTCTTTTATCCTCTTTAATTCTTATTCCATTTATGTCATAATTACTACGCTATCTACAGCTAAAGACTATACAAATAATCTCCCCTCACTATGCCTCCTTTGTCTTCACTGTCTGTTGGTTTAATTCGTTTTATATATATATATATATATATATATATATATATATATAAGAGGGAAAGATAGAGAGGTCAACCGGGATTGAAACAAATAGAACACCGTGATATACGACGACAGACGAAGTGACAACACTGCGTCGCCGCATGCACAGGAGCCGAAGAAGGAAGCTCATAATGAACGGCGTCCGCGTAAATATACAATTTGAAGAATCGCCCAGAAATCCCGACGTCCTTTTTACGAAGAAGAAAAAGGAAAGAAAAGGAAAGAAACAAAGGGCGACAAACAAGATCGGAATAAGTGCGTCGACGATTGAGGTCTGCAAGGTAAAAAGGTGGCGAGAAGAGAAATAACGTGCAACGCGTCACTGATTCCTTCGCCGTTCGTAAATTATGAGGCCAGCCGGAGGCATTTATTTCTCCCTGACGTCTTGTGAGACAGTTCACACTACATTATCATTAAGACAGAATAAGTACGCACGCAGGAACATCTTGACTCACGTCGTTTGGCCGGTGGTCTTATAGCCATCGCTATCTATCTGCAGATAGACATATATATATATAATATTATATATATATATATATATATATAATATATATATATATAGATATATATATATATCTATTATATATATATATATATATATATATTATATATATATTATATATATATTATATATATATATCTATGATATATATATATATATATATTATATATATACTATATATAGATATATATAGATATTAGAGGAGAGAGAGAGAGATGAGAGAGAGAGAGAGAGAGAGAGAGGAAAAGAGAAGCGCAGCATCGGGTTCCGCTCGCAATCAGCCAACCGCGGTGACAGCGGGAAGGGAGGAAGCGGGGTGGTTGTAATCAAGCCGAGATCGTCAACGTCGCGCCAATGAGCCCATCTTATCAAAAAAACGCATCGTCAGAGAAACGACAAACGACTTACTTCCACCCCATCCCCAATTCCACATAATCACCACGCGCGGGCTTGCCACGAATATACTAATACATATAGGTGTATACATACAAACACACGCGCGCGCACACACACACGTATACATTAAAGAGAAAGGTCGGGGGTCCGCATTTCAAAACCAAATTGTGACAGAGGGCGTCTCAGAGGAAAAAGCACGACAGATCGTCGGCCGGCCGGCAAACGCGTATTCGAGCCGGACTCGGGAGTAAGGAGGCAGCCGAGACAGATAAATTGGCACAGGACACCCGCGCTGAAATGAAGACTGCCGCCTCCGACCTCCTCGAAAGCGTCTCTATCCTTCCATATATGTATATATATATACGTACCAAGAAGGGTCAGAAGGGCAAACAGACGGATGGACGGATGAAAATGACGAGTAATGCTGGGAAGAGGCGTAAGAAGGGGGGGGGGGGGGGAAGGGGTGACAGAGAAGTTCGCGCAAGACACCCTCACTAAAATGAAGACTGCCGCCTCCAACCTTCTCGGAAGTGTCTCTATCCCTCTGTATATATATACGTGCCAAGTAGGGTCGGAAGGATAAACAGACGGATGGACGGATGAAAATGACGAGGGATGGTGGGAAGTGGCGTAGAGGGGGGGGGGGGGGGGGGGGGCGACAGATAAATTCGCGCGGAATACCCACGCTAAAGTGAACTCTGTCCTTCTCGAGAGTGTCTCTATCTCTCCATATATATATATATATATATATATATATATATATATATATATATATATATATATATATTATATATATATATATATGTACGTACCAAGTAGGGTCGGAAGGATAAACAGGCGGATGGACGGATGAAATGACGAGGGATGGTGGGAAGAGGACGCCAAGAGAGGGGAGAGGGTCCCGTTCGTCGCCAACACGCCGCTCCTCCGCCACCTCCGCGGCAGCCGTCACGTTCTCCGCAGCGGCAGCCCGCGAGTAATACCGGCCCGAGATCCATTAAGAAGGTCAGCTCGAAGCCCGGGCCATTAATTATCCACGCCGTCGTCCCACCACCAGGCCACGTTGATCTACCCGAAAAACCGCTATATAAACACGAAGGACGCGGACGGAAGGCGCCTTGGCATCGACTTCGGAGATGAAGAACAAGGCGTCGAAGACGTATACGGCGTGAAAGAATGAAAGAAAAAAGAAGGACCGGAAAAAAGAAAAGAGTGAACACATAGAGAGATGACGGGACCTTATTACTGCAGGGTAGAGAGACGCATCACAAGTTGGACTTTTAACGTCGACCGCTGTCATGAGGGGAAGCGCCATTAAGCGTCGGAATTTACGACCCTGCAGCCTGCGAGGCTGGTATAATAAGAAGACCGTTCTTGCAGTTGATGACGAAAACTGTATGTTGTATGTATAGCGCCTAGTTCTTTCTTTTTTTTTCTTTTTTTTTCAAAGCCGCGGAGTGTGTAGCCAGTGCCCCTATACTTGTTCGCCAACACTGATTTTTTTTTTCAGCGTATCAATAAATAAAATAATAAGGGAGGGGAAGAGAACGTGTGTACATCACGTGACACAAGAATCTTCGAAAAGGAAATTGCGCTTATAGGAGCGTTGCTACGCTTTTTCCTCGTAGCTTTTGCCGTCGTTATCCCCGAAGCCATGCATCCCGTAATTCAAACTGTTGTTGCGGTACGCGCAGTGTTTGAATTTTGCAGTTAAAATTGCTGTTTTTGCACATAGCCAACTGTGCAAAAAAAAAAAAGGCTACATTGCGTCGCTTCAACCCATAGTGTTTCCTACAATATTTACTAGAGGGAACTAGCTGTGGCGCTGCGATAGTTCAGCCACCATGGGAATTGTGGGTATACGGATTTGCCTATAGTCTTCGTGCTTGCGGCTTCGAACGCACTTGTGGCTTTGTTTATTATCGTGTTTTTGGCTTTTGCTTCGGATAAAAGAACTGCTCGCTGTGACCCTCGTGAGCTGATTGGATTGGTGAATCTATAAAGGAGTCAACGTGGTGAATCGGACTGCTGAACTTTCGCTGAACTTCGTCTTGCGACCAGGCGGCTGCAGGCCACACAGAGCCGAAAGAACGAAGCTTCGGCAAATCCATGCCGAAGCTTCCCATGCTGGCTGAAGCGTCATGCGTTTCAGCTTCCATAGACACTAACGTTTTTAGTGTACTTTTATGAAACTATACGCTTCATCCATCGCAGTCATTAAAAAAAGAAAAAAAAGAGGAAGAGAAAATAAACTCGCAGAAAGAATATAATAAAGTGAAAAGATTGCACAACTAACTCGTGCACTAGAAGTTTAAAAGATCGTTTCCCAACCCCGATGTGCATACGCCAAGCGCATGAAAAGACCACGAACTTAAAAAAAAAAATTTTTTTTTCAAGGCTGAAAGAAAGGAATCAAAATTGCTAACAGTACGAAGCGTACATGACGACCAAGAGCACGCAAGGACGTGTAACGCGACACCTACATACGAGAACATACGGCATTACTGGGAAATACATACATACATACACACATACATACATACATACATACATACGTACATACATACATGCATACATACATATATACATACATACATACGGCATTACTGGCCGTATGTATATGGTACATGTGCGCGGCAGTTCATACTATACATGTAATATGTCCGAAGGTTTCGCAATATAAAGCTGAACTTCGATGTACAAAGAAAGAAAGAAAGAAGAAAGAAAAGAAAGAAAGAAAGAAAGAAAGAAAGAAAGAAAGAAAGAAAGAAAGAAAGAAAGAAAGGCTGCGAACATCGCGCGATCTGATCTTGACATTATGCTGCAATTTACAAGGGGAAAAAAAGGCCGGCGGCTTCCAGTGTACTGAGACGCGCCGCTGCGATTTCGCCATGTATTTTACATGATCAACCTAGAGCGACACATTAAGAAAAAAAAAAAAAAAACAGCTGAATTAATTACACCCGAACGACGCACGGAGCCGTCGCGACCGGAGACGTATGCTGCGCATGAAGAGAGAGACACGCGGAAAGATTCTCGGCATTTCGTCGAGACTTCTTTCTTCGAAAATAAAATAACAAAGAAATGAAAGAATAAGCGGCATTAAATGTGCATCTCTTCACATCCCGGCCGCCGCTTCCGATCTGTCAACTTCTCTCGGAATTCTGTCGAGACGCCGTTTATATTTTATTTATTTATTTATTTTTTAAAGACAAGATGTGCACAGTAGCTACAACAGCCGCTGTCTAGACAATATATATTTTAGGCGATATTTTATTCTGCGGGCTCCTTCGTCCGACTAAACGCGTCAAGTCGCATCCGCTGCTGCGCGTCTACACTTGGAGGAATTTGCTAAAGAAAATAAAGAAAAAGAAGAAATAATTAAAAAAAAACGCCGGTCTCATAAGAGACGGCACGCTAGCAAAAGCGCGCGGTAGACGGTTAAAGGTCGAACGGCGACACGTTTTTTTTTGTTTGTTTGTTTTGTTATCTTGTAAAATTCGGATGCAGTTTTCGAAAGACGACTTCTAGAGCAATTGCGTGCGGGATAATAGGAATATTAATGATATTTCATGTTATTATTATGATCGTCTGAAGTACGCACGACTAGCTATATGCGATGTGAATAGGTCTTTTAAGACCTATTCACATCGCATATAAGAGGTTCTTGCAATTGAAATTAGAAATGAAGCAGTTAAGTTTGAGCCTGGCTGAATAAATTATGAGTGAGAAAGATACATTACTGCAGCAATGACGGCAAAGCACGGTTTACCATTATTACTGTTATCAATATTATTATGGTTAAACAAGTACACCCTGCGGCATACAGTGAAATAAAAAAATAACATATGAACGAAGGCCTGTTTCCTGGAAAAGATCCGGGTGTGGTTGATACCACAGAGTTTCCTACAATACTTACTAGAGGGAACTCTGGCGCTAGTGTCTATGGGAGCTGCAATGCATGACGCTTCAGCCCAACGTTTATAGAACCAGGTCAGTTGCAAAACTGAGCGATGTTGCGCGGCGCCGCCGCCATCAGCGACAGATGTGGCGCTGCTGTCGCAACAGGATTCACTCACTCCGCTCTCTTCAGCCGGCGTTGCGGCGACGCGTCAGTATCCGTAGAGGCTGCTTTCTGCGCGAACAGCTTGGCGTTTTCTGTTGTGCTACGGATATGCTGCGTGTCTTCACCATGCCGACATGTTGTGTTCCGAGACACCACGACATTTATTTTGTGCCTAGGGTTACCAACTCTTCAATGAAGGGAGTCGGGACGGGTGGGGGGGACGCTGTCTATTGTTTCGGCCTCTACAGCTGGCTACGTGCTGCTCGCAACACTTCCTCTTGCTGGAGAATGTACCCGTAAAAGTTGTCGCGTTTCGCACAGAAGTTCAGACAACGTAACTGAAGCCCTTCGCAGCCACCGCTAGCCACCGCATTATTGCTTCGTGCGTGCTATTCGTGAGAACTTTGTGTTCTGGAGCGTGACGCGCGTTGTCGGGTGTGCGTTGGATCACATAAAATGTTCTAACTGGACGGTACGGAATAAATCCGGGACATATAGCTGTCCCGACAAGGACGGCTCGCAACGCTGTATGAAAAGTTGGGACAGTCCCGAGAAATACGAGACGGTTGGTAACCTATTTGTGCCCCGCGTGACGTTGACCAGCGAGCGACGTGGGATCGCGTCATTCCTCGTTAAGGACAAGAAACTGTCCGACATATCACTTGTATGTGATATGCACTTTCATGAGGAAGACATTCTGAAGACTTTCACTCACATGGTCAACGATAAGAATTAAGGTTGAAATCGCCAGCGGAAAGGAGCCTCGTCGAAGATTGTGACCCAAAGATATTCCCGAACTTGCCTTGATTCGAGTGATTCTAAAAATTGTGCTGTAAATGATTTTTTACAGTTAATTAGAGCTGTCTTGATAAGGTTTAATGCCTGAGACTGTAAATAAGTTGTGCCGTTTGTGTGCATCCCACCATACATGCAATATCTGAAAAATTGTTTCTCTGCATTGCGTGCGAAATATATATACAATTTTCTTTCTGTAGCAGGACTGAAATTGTGGCGTGCAGTACACACACGGCGATTTTACCACTCAATAATTACAAGTAACGACAGTCGCGGTACAGAGTGAAAACTCCTCACTTGAAAAAAGTGAAAGTGAAGAATTATCGAAAAAAAAAAACAGCGCGAAAATCTACGGAGCACCAGAAAAAGGATTACACAAACAACAGGGCTGACTTACAACAAAGATTTATTCGTTAACACCACGCAATACTTGCACAGTCCAAAACGAAAAGATATAAGTACCAACACGCCCAAGCATCCACTTTAGCTAAACAATTACACTACGAGAATGCGCCATATAGTTAACTTCTTATAGGGTAATGGACAGACTCGTATGCTATGCTGTCAAGCGTCAGTTATCTTGGACAGTCTTGAAAGCCATAGCTTTACTGACTTTGCCTTACCGCTGCTAAATATTACTCAGTTTTACATTGCAGCGGCAGCGCAACGACAAATATCAAAAATATACAGTCGGTGAGTAAACAACCGAGCCCTTTCTGAACGGCTGCCCCGGCGTCTTGCCACGCAGACTACGCGTTTTCGTCTGCTAGCGGAAGCTTGTTGCGCCACCAGCGCCACCAAACCGGAAGCTGTCCCGGCGCCGCGCGACGGGTTGGCCGACGCGGGGAGTTTTGCAACTTACCTGGTTCTATAAACGTTGCTTCAGCCAGCATGGGAATGATGGGTAGTACACAAATTTGTCTAAACTTCGTTCTTTCGGCTCCGTTTGGCTGCGCGTCGGCTGCATCAGCTTTGTCGCAAAACTTAGTTCAGCAAAAGTCAGCAGTTCCACTTCACCACCTTTAACTTTTTTAGGCTCGCCAAATCAAACGTGGTCACGAAGTTCATAACGTTCGATTCTTTTATCCGAAACGAACGCCAAAACACAGCAATAAACAAAGCCACAAGTACGTTTGAAGCCGCAAG
Source organism: Rhipicephalus sanguineus (assembly GCF_013339695.2). Taxonomy (NCBI): domain Eukaryota; kingdom Metazoa; phylum Arthropoda; class Arachnida; order Ixodida; family Ixodidae; genus Rhipicephalus; species Rhipicephalus sanguineus. The sequence continues at coordinate 46,745,744 of NC_051179.1, read as the reverse complement.
CACGAAGACTAGGCAAATTTGTGTACTACCCATCATTCCCATGGTAGCTGAACGATCGCAGCGCCAGAGTCTTAGGAAACTCTATGGTTGATACAAGGCACCAAGCGATCATTGGCGAATGTCGAATGGAAGGCCGGGATGACGCATGCAACTGGTGGTTGTCGTCGTAATGACGTAGGTCGAGGCACGCCGCCGCCTCCGAGATGTCCCAACGTCCGCTAATCTCGGAGGCCATGCCGAGAGGCCGCGTCAACTCTGGCGAGCGGTGATGCTGGTGTTTTTCTTTCCTTTTTTGATTTCCGCATCAAGCAACATCCGTAATTAGATTATTTAACAAACTCACGGTAAGGGAATTATCCACCATTCAGCCAAAATTAGCCGGTAGCAACAAGATTGTCACCACCAGCCAGCACTGCGGCCGACATTATCCATTATATTAGCCAACACTAGCGAACCAGTGCTAACCTGCCCTGAGAGTAAGCAAGTTACGCAGTCGCTCGGGTGACGTCACTATGCGAACAAGCTCGCTAGTCGAGGACAGCGGTCTTGCAGGAACCGTGGTGGTCTACTTTATTTATCACGCGACTACGTTTCAAATTGTTTATCTATTTTCATTTATTCATTCTTTTCTACGATAATACGCTGTTAACACACATTTTTTACTCTGGAGACCTATTGTCAAAGACCACCCGCGCACAAAAATTACAGTCAGTCTCCACCAATCACGTTTTGCGCAGCTAGAGGAATCGAATAATACCTTTCATTGTTAGCTTTCGTTTAATATTTCTTTGTTTCGTTCCTTCTTTTTTTGGCACACAATGGGGGACGCAGCTATACACACAGGACGGCAGGCGTGCTGTTCATCAATATTCAAACAGCTTGAAATGCCACGGGCGCGCGGCGCTATGCGAGTTCTTCGTTTCCACGAACACGTCGGTGTATTATCTGTCTCTCAAAGTACCGAAGACGACGGCCGTATGTGTGTATACCGCCGGCCGCGGATCATATCGCTTTCGTGTCGTTTTACATTTTCGCAACGCGCTTTCGACACGGGATCTTTATTAAACATGGATACGAAGACGGCATTATACGTGTCGCGATTTAATGTATGTATCGCCGCAGCTGTAGCAACGCGTCTTGGAAGATTGTTGAGAAAGAGAGAGATGACAAGATTTATCGGACGATGTGGCGGAGAGTAACTTTGCCGCCGAACGAGAATAAAAAAAGAGAAAACAAAAGAAGAACGTCACGTGGATTCAACGCACATATTCGAATGAAGCAATTGCGAGCTCAAATAGTGTGTTTCGCTGAGTGTTTTGCAGGGAGTATGTTCTGCAGAGTCTGTCTTTTGCAATGCATGTGTTTTGCAGTGAGTGTGTTTGCAATGTGCGTGTGCGTTGCAGTGTCTGTGTGTTGGAGTGTCTGTGTTTTCCAGTGAGAGAGCTTTGCAGTGCGTGTGTTACGCAGTGAGAAAGCGCTGCAGGGAGTGCGTTTTGCGGTGCGTGTGAGCTGCAGTGAGTTACATCAGGTACCATTTGCCGCATCATTGCGTAATTCTGTAGAATATGTTGAGCCGACCACTTCTAGGTATAAATAGACGTATACAAAGACGCAGTACATACGTAATATATAAGGGCGATTCCCGAATGAGTTAAAGAGGCGAGACGGCAGCAACCAATACCCACTGCGAAATTCGGAAAGGAGGATCGCAATTAGAAAGAGCTCGCGGCCTATATAGACACTATATACAGCAACAGTGAATATATATATATATATATAGAATACATTACGTTGGAGAGTAGAAAGTATATGGACACGTTTTTGAACAGCCCCCTCCCTTTCTCTCCGCTAAATTTAAGACAATTAACAAATAAAGTACGCTGGCGCTTTAAAACACATGAGAGCGGCACGAAAGGATAGCGACGTCAGTAACAAAAACTAATTAATTAAAGACGCGTTATTATGGTGTGTATCATCTATGTCTATTGAATCGATGCTGACGGCGGAGGCTGCATACGCAGATATAACTTTACGCGAATCGATACGCCATACAGGCGCACTCAAACACGCACACGCATGCACTACGCGCTTGAAAGTGTACGCTCTATTGTCGAGATCATATACATACACGAGCGTCGTGTATCGTATGTCGGGTGTACTGAAAGCTTTCTTTTTTTTTTCTTTCTTGGAAATGGGAGTCTTTAGTGACGCGAGTCGACGCCCTGATCTATGCCTGTCTCGCGTAGCCGTGCCGACGTGTTTACAACGCAAGTGTACTATATATGTATATAGAGTGCGTGACTGGAAACAGTGTATGTATATAGTAGTAGAGTCCACGAAAGAGCAGGCATTAAAGACTGTGACGTCGCGTGTTTAGGCTTCTCAACACACACACACACACACACACACACACACACACAAACACACAAACACACGCACACACCTGCATGTAGTACCTTATTTAAAAAACGCACAGTGTCCCTTATGAATTCGTTTAAGACGACTTGAAGGCGAAAGCCTTCTTTTTCTCCTCAGTCAATGTATTCATTTTTGTTTTGAGTTATATAAATAAGTACAAAGCAGCTATATGTAAACAAAACTAGACACTGTATTAAATCAGTCATTAACACTATAAAATGGTTTCATTACAAAAATGATTTAAAGAAAACGGTGGTGATGAAATGATTATGCTGAGTGCAAATAATTCCGAAGGTTTGATTTGAATGGGTGGAAACGATGGTAATGAGTTCCAAAGTATACACTAGTGTGGCTGAAAAGTTGGTAGTCAATTTGCCATAATTAGTTCTAGGTTTCTTTAATAAAAATAGCTGTTGGTGGAAACGAATAGGGGAGACGTGAAGTAAGCAAACTGGCTGCTACAATAATTATAGAGAACGGAAGCTTTCCGTTAATAGATTAACGGGACATGCATAGGTTCGTCGCCTCTCTTTGAACTGCCGCCGCGTTTCAGCGGCGGCGGCGGCGGCTCAAAGATCAGAAGTCGGCTACTCGAGAGATCAAATCGAGCTCGACAACAAGCAAAAGAAAGATCGATGAGCATTAGCCGCTGAATACTATAAAGCGCGCTTAAAATAAAGAAAGAAAAAAGAAGAAATGAACGAAGAAATTTGAACGGCTGCGTTCGTTGTTGATATAGTTTCGAAACAAAAAGCAGCTGCTGCTGCGAGCTTCCTTCGTTGCTTACGAAGCGCAAGCTCCCCTTTTTTTATTTTTTTTTTAAAGGCTAGAGAACCACGCAGTAGGGCTGGCGCCCGCGAGCAACCTGCAGACACAGACCCGGGTGTATACGACGCACGTTTCGCGCTCGTTCACCGACGATGCAGGTTAGTGCTACTGGTCGCGATGCATGTTCATATGCAGTCGTCAAAACACGTCCCCGGCTGTCTCGAAAAACGGAGAGAGAGAGAGAGAGAGAGAGAGAGAGAGGGGGGGAGGGAGGGAGAGGAAGAAATGTCGTTCACTTCCGGTGCTTGCAAACAAGAACGAATAATTTCACGGCCCCTTTTCTCATCCACAAGGCCATGTTAATGTTCCACTTAAATATCTTTACTGGCGCTAGCCACAACAGGGTTTGGTGAACGTTTGTTTCATTTGGGTAGATATAGAGTCAAATATGACTGTTATGTAGTGGGGTGTGAACCCGCCACGGTGGTGGTGCTCGACTGCTGACCCGAAGGTCGCGGGATGGAATCCCCGCGGCTGCGGCGGCCGCATTTTCGATGGAGGCGAAAATGGTTGAGACCCGTGTACTTAGATTTAGGTGCACGTCAAAGAACCCCACGTGGTCGAAATTTCCGGAGCCCTACACTACGGCGTCTCTCATAATCATATCGTGGTTTTGGGACGACCCCACCAATTATGATTGTGCAGTGGGCATGTGCCATATCTTGGTGGCAGATACTAACGACAAAACAGTCTGCTCTTTATGTGAACCTATTCAATTCGTTTAATCGCACTCGACGAGTTGAGCTCTGTTTTGATTGAGGGCTGTATAGAGGCGCAGGGAGTGTTATTAAATAAAGGAATAAAAGCTGTACGTAGAGTTTCCTTCCGACCTTTCAGGGCTCAACATGAAAACAACACGTTCTTTATAGCCTGCTGCAGAAAATTCGAAGAGCGCATTTGGAAGAGCACCTCATCATGTGTGTCACAAAAAGGCGCGCGAAATCCCTCCCATGGTGACCTCTCCCCGCCACCATATATCACACGAGAAACAGCTGCGCTAGAGCGAACGCATTTTATAAGCTGCGTCAGCGACGTGAAAGAACAAAAAAGAGAGAAAAATATATATAAGAAGAAGAAAAGAGAGAAGCGGTAGCCAAGACCAACCAGCTCGCTATAGAAATCAAGTCAGCGTGAATGCCCCCCCGCCTTTTAATCAAACGCGTGCGTCATCAAGCGGTGTTGAGGTCGCAAACCAAGACAACGTCAGCAGTGCACGCCCGCCTGCACGTGTTGTCTGCAATCACGTGGACGTCACTTAAAACGAGGGCGTAGGGGGGAAGGGAGGGGGGAGGGGGTTATCCGTATATCTGAAACGTCACTCAACGCTTCAATGTGACACAAAGTGCGCAAACGCAGCAAGCAACACGCGTGTGCGAGACGTGCCGAAAGGCGCATGCAGGAGTGCACGCACGGAGTTGTATACACCGCAGACACCCGGGATGCGGGCAGACACCCAATGGCTGTGGGCGGAGCTTTACGTTTATTTATAAGTAGTAATTGGCGTGTATAGCGATCACGGTGGAGAAGGCGCTGCCGGGAAGAAGCATAGGGATATCGCTCTAAAAGAAGTTTCTCTGAGAAACGATTCTCGGAAAAGAATTGCGAATCTTCTCCTTTAGTTTGCGTCGCGAGCGCGCGCAAGCGCGAGACTGATTCAGATTTGCGTTTGACGTTACAAAAAAAAAAAAAAAGAAAGAGGAGGATGCGGAGGAGGAGTGTGACGCGACGACGCATCGAGAAAGGTGTGGTCAGCGAGAGTCCGTGCGGCTCTGCGGGTTCGCTTCGCTTTTGTCGGCGAGGCATATTATAATGCTCTCCATTCATAACTGCAGCTTTTTTCTCTTCTTCATTGCTTTTTCAAAGGACAGCTGGCCGCACGCACTCTTTCTTTCACCGCATACCCAATGGACAAACCCGTTTCGCGTGCGTCGCCGCTGACCTCATGTGAGATCTGCGCCCGCCTTACGTCTCTTTGCATTCGCAATGGCGGCAGCACGAGACCGTTTGCGGAGATACAAAAAGTGGAAAACGCCGGCGATCGCGATGTCTCTGCCCTTTTTCTTCTGCAAGCCGGTGCGACTCGCTCGTGTTCAGAGGCCTCTGCGTCACGCCTAATACGAATCGAATTCGACAACTTGAAGGGACGTTAAAGAGAGGAACGATTTTTCTCCTCTTAGTAAATTACATTTTCACGATGCTAAAAACACCGCGCTTGCTGCGAGAAGACGCTCGGTAAGCGAGCCGATTGCAGGAGGCACTGGTTTCGATTCCCAGTGCCCCCAGACATGCATGGGCGTCGGCAGGGGGCTTCGCTAATGATATGTCCCACATCGTGATTGCCTCAGATATTCTCTTACGAAAATGTTTAGCGTAACACTTTTTTTTTCTTTTTGTGACTACAGGCCATGACTACCGAAGGCTATCTATCGTACAATGACTTTGTGAATTCGGCCCCTGGTCATCTCTAAAGCGACACAGTTCTGTCACTAACTACACAGTCTTTGTTGTGCTGGTATACGCTGGCCGAGTTGGTCAGGTGCCGAGTGTGCGCGGGGCGGCCTGGTACAACATATTTAGTTCCGAGGGAGAAAAAAAAAATATAGAACGGATCGTTACAACGAACACCTCCATGCGGTCCTCGCTCAGCTGTCATTGTTTATTCAGAGGGACGCACGCATTAAAGCGCCGCCCGAAGGGGAATGGAACCATCGGAGGCTGCGGGTGCACTTTTCGAGAGTCAATTTTTGATAACGGTCCACACGTGCCAGAGTTGTGCGTGCGTGCGTGAAACGTGCCGGTACAGAGTTTCTAATTCGCGTCTCTCGTCGAACACATTCCAATTTTCACAACGAAGCCGCATATGGTGAGAAAATGTGGCGGCCCGTGAGTGCGCAGAAACTGTAATGAAGAAGCAATTGTAGCATACGCTACCTCGGAAGAGTATCGGCGCATGCGCTGTAGTTTCTCTTCGGGCTTTGACAGCATTGTAGCTAGGCTCGATGCCCGCCGAAGCGTGAATCGCTAGCCGTAAAATCCTTTATGTATTCTTAATATCATTCAAGCTAACGTCACCAAACGCAATGCACGCACCTCTTAAATGTGGTCATAGAGAAGTGAAGAGCTACAACAGAAGACACTTCCATAGACTCGAGCTCGAGATAAACACCGGTAATATACGAACTAACCAGAGAAAAATAGTTTTTCTCGCTTTGGTGTAGTGTTCACCCTTTAAACGACCCCAAAAAAAAGCGCTCACATCGGAGGAAGGCCAACCAGTGCGCGCCGTCTCCTGTGCCCCTCCCCCTCCCCTAAAGCCCCTTTCTGCCGTACTCGTACTCTCCTACAATGCTGCTCCCTTCGGAAACAAACCAACAAACAAAACACGCACAAAGAGCACGTCCGGCCGTTGACGATCGCGCGGCACGGCACAGCCGCCGAGCATTCCCCGACCTTGACAAAAACACCTCCTTTCCCCCCTCTCTCCGCGAAATGCCTCCTCCCAACCGGACAAAAACGCAAACGTTCCCAAGGGCAGGGCAAGGGGAAGCCGGCAAAGCGAGACGCAACGTAACGCGGCAAACGCCACGTAACAACAACCACCGGGAACACACCCCCTCCAGGCAAACGCTCTATCTCAACCACCGCCCTGTTTACCCTTCCTCAAACGCTCTCTCTTCGCCCAGCTGTACGAGACGAGCCGGCGCCAGTCGGCCATCGACAAAGCCGCGTGGCGTCGCTCGCGTCTGTCGGATGAGCGAGTTGTTGCCGCAGCGGGCAGGCAGGTTACAGGAAAAAAAAAACACCAGCCAGCCGATGAAAGACAGCTTCGCGCGCGTGCGCAGTAACGCAGCAAAGCGGTTTGTTGGGATAAGGGATCTTACGTTGGGAGGGCCAGACCTGCCACGTATACTGAGACGATCACTTATGGAAACATCACCGTAACATCGTTTTTTCAATGACCGCTGATTGGCTGGCTGGTTAAGGAAAGGCGGACAAGTCATTGGACACGCTATTAAGTTCTCAAGAACTTAAACCGTGCTTGCGACGAGACACCAGAGTGCAAAAAGGCAAAACGAAACTAGCCCCCCAACACGCCACGATTACGCCGCCACACAAAGCGGCACTGTCGCCTAGGGCTTTATCATGCATTTTAATTTTTTTTTCGGTCGGAGGGGGGGGGGGGGGTGTTAAGGTGTGTATAAATTCCTACTGTCGCCGAACGGATTCGCTCACGGCCGGCTGATATCGTTGATGCTAGGGGGAAGGGATGGAGGGCGGGCCGTCGCCCTGACCACTGAGGGACCAATGACAGGTGCGGAAATTCTCAGAAAGCGGTTCGACAAGCCGGAGACTTAGCCTATCGTATCCACCGACCATCGTGACTAGCGAGGTTAGCGAGGTGCTAGCAAATCACACATTGCGATACGGCTTTGTACGGTTGGTACAGCGGCCGCATTTTCGTAAGTAGCGGTCAACGCCACTATTTCCTCTTACAAGTGCTATCCTTCGGTCGCTGACAGGCCCATGCCTAAACCATGAGCAAATATTTTGTATTTGTATTTATTTTCCACAACACCAATACAGATTTGCGGAGGGCGAGTGGGGAAAAAGCGGCTCATAACCGCTTGACCAGCCCCAAAACCCTTAAATAGGATGCAAGGAAACGTCTGTAGGCGAAGTGGTTATTCGCAAGTTCAAATCATGGGTGCGGTGACTGCGATGACCACGCGGTGACCACGCTAGGCGCAAAAGAGCTTTCGGGTGCGGTGGGGGCGGGGCGTCAATGCAATCAATGCAAGTTTTAGCCCTACACGGTGTTTGGTCATCCCTGTGATTTCGCCAACAACACCCTGTTTGTGTGCCAATGACTTAGCTTATTGAAAAAAAAAAAATCAAACAAACAGACACATTGGTTAATGATGGTCGGGATAGGATATACGGGACGCCCCCAATTTCTGAAGCTCAAGTTGTCCGTCTCCGGCGCAGACTACGCCGCCGATGTCGTCGGCCGGCGCCCTCCCGCTGCGGTCGAAGGCGTCGGCGGTGCCGACCGGTTTCGGCGTCGTCGACGGCGTACGTGGCAGATGAGTCGGCGGGCGCCGTCTGCCGATGGGAGCTCCCCCGCGCTCCGTCAGCCGGCCGCCTCGCCACGGGTCAACAGCTGTTTCGGTTCGTTTCTTTCCTCACAACTCGGTACACGTGAAAGGGGCACATTTTTAGGACAAGCGGGCAAAGCACCTGCTCCGCACATACTACATCACACTGACCGAGGCAATGCACACTCCCGATGGAACAAACGAATCGCGGGAGTTTTCAGGAACACTCGCCTACGCTGTTTCCGTCTTAAATTTGTGCGATTCCTCATAATAATAACATAACAATAATAACTGTTGGAATTTTACGCCCCAAAACCACGATTTTATTCTGAGGGACGCCGTATTGTGGAAGGCTACGGAAATTTCGACCACCTGGGGTTCTTCAACGCGCACTTAAATCTAAGTGCACGGGCCTTTAACATTGCGCCCGCATCGAAATGCGGCCGGGATTCGATCCCGCGACCTTCGGGTCGGCAGTCGATGCACCATGGCAACTAGAGCACCGTGGCGGGTGTGCGATTCCTATGTCGATAAGAAACATATTTATTTCAGACAAGTACAGCACAGTTGCCTAAGGGATCGGCGTAAAGACAGAATGCCTGTCAGAGCGCCGATCACCCGCATACACACATACGAATAACCAGTCAGTGATAAACGATCAACATAGGTTGGGAAAGAATCGTCGCCATTTTCATAAAAAGAAGTTATGCCACTAGACGAAAAAAAAAAAAAATTATATACAGGCTGTCTCACACATAGGGGGAAACTCTGAGCGCATTGCAATGTGCTTAGAGTATTCCCCTAAGTGTCAAACAGCCTGTACATACATGGAGACGATTTGCACACAGAAGCACAATGCCTGATACAGAGCTATCGCATAAGAAAAAGACACAGGTGTAGCATATGCGAGCATACGAGAAGGAGGGGAAAGTAGCGCGACGTTGGATTTTGGATTTGTAGATGGATAGGCATGCACTAACAAGCCCAAGCCAGCTAGGCTATCATGTCGCTTATAGCGTTCCGCGTGGTACCCGCGCGTGAAAAAAAAAAAAAAATAAAGCCATGTTTCCGTTCGCCTTGGCAAGATCCCACGTATATAGTTAGTTCAAACGGGACTTTTCCCAGAACACCCCGCGCGAATCCTTACCGATGCATGCGGGCCAGCTTTCGAGCGCCAAGGACATCGCGACACATCAGCGGGGAAACGCCTCTTTCTTTCTTTGTTTCTTTCTTTCCAGACTTGAGCCCTTCGTAGGCAGCGCCGCTCTGTCTACTAATGCCGTTGAATAACTGCCCCACCATACTGCATAACTCCGGGTCGACCTTCGTGCGCGATCCAGTAATCCCGCTGTCCATGGCCACCTCCACTTTTGTTTCATTTATTTATTTAGCGTGCTAAACCCGAAAGGCACCTTGGAAGCGGACCAAGTTTTTATTATAGAGAGCAAGACGGGCCGCACGCAGTGCGTTGCAAACAGGCCACAATGCACCGCCTTTGCAAGATCGACGGCGACAAGGAGTCTGCTCCGGACGACGTTTCTTTTTTCTTTCTTTCTCTAAGTAATCTTTCTAGAGGCCCCGTCTCGAACGCGCTAGCCGTGACTGCCAACTGGCAACGCTCGTTGGCCAAGCCAAGGCCGAAGCCACCTCCAACGAGTGCGGCCAAATCGAGTGCCCCCCTCCCCCCTCTCCCGCCACCATTCCGCGCGTGTTATACTATCACCCACTCTCTTTACTATACCCACTGCTGTTCGTCGTTCACAGCCTTTCTCGCTTGTGCTGCCCTGCGTTCTCGACGTGCCTTTACCTTCAGGTAAAGAAAGGTCTCAGGAGATGAGGAGTGCACGAATAAAAAAAAAAAAAAAAAAACGAAAGGAGAATGACAATGACACGAAGGTTAATTAACGAGGACTGAGCGCGGTTGGCTACGCTGTACTGGGATAGAAGGAAGGCCATATGTGTAACATATAGCTACATGTGTAAAGAGCTATATCATATGTGTATACATATGTACGCGGAAAAGCTCCATAAGACGTTGTTGAATAAAAAAAATTAATAGTAAACGTGCAATCCGAATTCGTTAAAACATCGCACAGTTTCGCTTGATAAGAACATCGTGAGCGTTGGCACCGAGAAATCGTAAGAAACGGGAACGTGTCAACGACGTTCTCTCAACGACGAAGGCCGGGCCGACAGCCGAAACGTCAAATAAAGCTCCTTTTCACTTATGCGTCAAATCAAACACCCTGTTTTTTTTTTCTATTACTACCGGACCCAGCGACACCTTGTCCACGAATATATATATATATATATATATATATATATATATATATATATATATATATATATATATATATATATATATATATAAATAACATGCCCTCCCTCACCTTCTTTCTCACTATTACTCTTCGTTCGCTTCGGCCTCCCATCATCATCATCACCCTCCTCCGCACCCGTCACTCACCAGCTGTGCAACGCAAGCGACAGAATATTGCAACGATTTTCTTTCTTTTTTTTTCTTTCAGCCCTTTATTCGTCGAAGCTTTCGGCAACGTCAGCTCCGATACTCCTTTCGAAAGCCACCTTGCGATTGCGTGTCAGGGCTCGCCTTGCCAAACCCTCTCCTCCTTTTACGCGCACGAATACTTCTGCCGCGGTGCGGTGTGGGCCGTGAATAAAATAGGAGAGCGACACGGCTAGCGGAGGCAGCACTATTAATGGATACCCCAAAGTGTCCGCACTGTATGGTGCCGAGCTTTACCGAAAGCTTCGTTTCGCGTGTGCCCAACTAGCTTGTCGACGAGCTTTCTAAGAGCAGCGCGAGAAAAAAAAAAAAAAACACAGAGACAAAGAAGACACGAGCCTCTTTTTCGCGCTGCTTTTCGGAACTCAACCGAAGTTTTATCGTAGACAAAAACTGCGCAACGCCGAACCACCGAGGCTCTCTTCTCAGGTGGTACACAAGCTCGCCTAAGCTTCCACTCGTACCTAAGCTACCACTTCGAGAGAAACGCTCCCGTCACGGCGAGATGCTCTCAGTCCCGCGACACGGTGCTAACAGTGCTCTTAGGACGTCGGACCCCACCAATTCAAGTGAAGGGAGGTGGGGGGGGGGGGGGTTGAAAGCGGGAGAGAACAGGTATTAGCGTTGAGGAGACGACAGGATGTGTCGAAAGGGTGCCCGAGGTGAATTTAGCCCCGCAGTGGCGGGCGGCACGGGCTGCTGCCGCTCACCGCCCGAGTCTTGGAACAGGGCATGTAGCCTATGAACAGGGTCGCGTGGTCCGCGTTCTCGGAACGCGTTGACTACGATGTCAGACTGATGCCACCAAGGACACGTCATCCGGTGCGCTGCACACTGTAACGGCGACGGAAGAAGCAGTAAAGTGGACAGAAGCAGTAAAGTATAAAAGCCCACCCACCGCGTCCTAGATATGGACGCCGTTCTCTTCTCCTGGGTCCGTATTCGCAAAAACGTATTCCGCTAAAAATTGTCGTAACAGAATATCTCAGCCAACAAACGATGTGGGACGCATCGTTAGTGAAGCCAGCTGTCCAATGGGGAACCGCACTTCCGAAAGAGAAGTTTTGCGAATTCAGCCCCAGACCTACAGGTCATCTTACGCGCGTTCTTATACGGATCTCGTTGGACGGACACGAGAGCACGTGCCAGCTGAAAAAAAAAAGTGAGAAATTGAGAGGGGTATGGCGGATGAAAGAAAACTGCTTGAGTCGAACGTGTTCCTACACGCTTCCAACTCGGTGACGCCCCAAGAACAAAGAACGGCGTAGCAGCTGCTGCTGTTAGAACGCGGGGTTGGGAAATTTTCCGAGCCCGGCAAGGAGCACAAAAGAAGACCTGAGAACGATGGATGTTCTTATCAATATCGGCACTTGAAGCCGATACGTAAGGCTATCACGATTCGTACTTTGTTTACCGCACCCTCGAAATGAGGAAATAGATAAATAAAGAAAGAAGTGATAATTGTCTGGCTTTTACATGCCAGAACCACGATATGAGAGACGCCATAGTGGACGGCTCCAGAAATTTCGACCGTCTGGTGTTCCCTAACGTGCACCTAAATCTAAGCACACGGGCCTCCCACTTTGCCTCTATCGAAACGCGGCCGCCGCGGTCGGGATTCGATCCCGCAACCTTCGGGTCAGCAGGCCAGTACCATAACCACCAGACTACCGCGGCGGGTAAAAAGAAAGAAAGAAGTTCGCAGACGTGCGGATGTCCGCTCCGCATGTTGTGAACTTTCCCTACCGGCTTTTCTCCATTCCTTTCGTTCCTCTGCCGCTATTCCCTGTATTTCTATGGCAGCGTGGCCTTCGAACTTTTGAATGCCCCTGTACGAAACGCAGAAATTTTGGTCTGTCTTTCTGTTTGTCGGCACGTCACTCGATTGAGTCACCCGGCCAAAGTTGAACCACTTGCCCAAGGGCCAGCCATCTTGAACGGCCGACTAGGTTCATACTTGTGTACATTGTTGATCAAAAAGTAAACATTACGCATATCTGAGGCTCAACATCACTATAGGTAAGTATTAGGTGGTGTGTTCCTTTAATAAAAAATACATAAATACGTAATTCTAGAGACCCTAGTTTCTTAAGCTGCGCTGAAAATGCGACTGCGCTGAAACTTGCCTTCCTCCGTGCCCTCTGCACGAGCTCATTGTTGTGTTTCGGGGCGCCGCTCTGGCATTCCTGTTTTACCCAGGCGACGTGTAAATAAAAGAGGGTGTGGAGAGTACCCGTTGAGCGCGGACGTTTCTTCTGCTTCGGCACTTCGCGCCAAACCGCGTGTTCGGGCTGGCTGGCGTCCCCGCCGGTCGCGTTGGTCACCGCCGGTCTTCGCCTGCTGCTGCGCCGGGACTACCAGCCCGCAACACAGCACTCATGTTTTTTCTTTGTAGTTGTCTTTTGCCATTGGCCGGCTGTGATAGCTAATCACACGTCGAGCATTAGAATTTTCGCATAATGGGAACAAAAAAAAAAGAATGCGGGTAAACAAGCTCGAGTCGAGTTATCTCGACTCGTTCGGGTCGAGTTCATCGTTAGCGAAGCTAGCTAGCGAGTACATAGAGCAAGTATCAGATCCACAGCGACGACAACCCTAATAATTCGACGTCCGCGCAACATTAATAATGGTTGCCACTCAAGTGTACTACAACACCGAAAACAGCGGCAAGTAGCACGACTACGCCCACGTCCTCATCAGGATCTCCCAGGCATCATTTCGAGCGCAAAAACGCAGGAGGTGCATATACCACGCTTTTCGTGTACGAGTAATGGGTAGCGACTACTATTACCGCCATCATTACCATTTTTTTTTTTTTTTTCGGGAACAGCCGGGCGGGCGGGGCACGTCGTAAACTGCTTCGCAACGCACGGGGCGGCACAAGGGCGTAACGCGAGGAGCAGTTAGAGAACCATCTAGTCGCCGTCCTCGACGTGCAAAACGCGTCCGAAAATGCAAATTAGCTTCTCCCCACGCAAACGACGCGACCGATGATTCTTCCGAGAAAAGGCGCTCGCCATTCCACCACCAAACTACGATACAACGACGCATGCTCGACGGTAGGACGGCAACGAGGTCGCGCCTGCGTGAGGAGAGCGAAGAAGGGGTTGTTTGCAGCGGGCGAGGCAGCTAGCAGCGGGAGGTCGTTTTCAGTCCGCCAGAACGTCGGAGTGACGACCGCCGAAACGAGGGCGGCATAGCAGTCGTGCCCGGCTCGAAGTATGGGAGTTTTTTGGCTAAGTGAAATGCATACGCGGACACGGAGGACGAGAGAGAGAAGGGATAAATATTACAAAAAGAAATATTCAGAGTTCTTCCATTACTGTGAAGGAAGGAATCCATACTTTCAACCATACGTTATGTATGTACGTGCGTGCGTTTGTATATATACACATGCAAAATTGAACAAAATTTAGGGCGGGGAGGGGGGCGGGGGGTTTTAACCCTCCAGTGGCTACGACAATGGTGAACAAAAAAAAACAAAAAAAAAACAATGAAGCTTTCCAGCAAGACCAAAATTCAAGCACAATGGCGGTGCGTCCTGTCCTCTCTACAATTGTTACGTGCAGCGTAGTGCTTCCCGTGCTCGGCCATGGGCGGGCTAGTGGGACTTTTCCCCACCCCTCGTCGTGCATTGGCCACACTGCACGCTATAGCAATCCTTCCGAGGACGGGAGGTCCCGCCACTGTGCAAAGAGAGACACCACACTCAAGCATTCCGGTGTTTCTATCGCGCATGACGCGCATTATCTCAACAACGGCGGTCTCAAAATGAAATCCCGTAAGTACGTAATAACCCCCCCCCCCTGTTTCGAAAGTACAGAAATTGGCATGACATTCGTTCGCTATGCAAGTGGTCTTGCCTTTGAGGCCAACATGTCCAGGTCATGAGGCCATGTCGGCGAAATCATACACCTTTACGTCTACTTTTACGCCATGTCGACTTCATCGACGCAAAAAAAGACGATGGATTAGTCGAGTTGATCGGTAAGCCGTGAATTGTTGTCCTACGCGTCTTTTGTCCGCGACTAGCCATATACACCTGCGCTGCTAATAATAATAATAATAATAATAATAATAATAATAATAATAATAATAATAATAATAATGTACGGAAGAAAGAAAACGAAAACGTGCTTATACGCATGCCCAGAGATACGTCGAACATGGACAGGTGCCAGTAATCAAAGGCGAAAACGCAAATCTCTCTCATTTATTGTTCGCATAAACTTCGGGTAGAAAACAATAAGAACGGCGCTGTTTTTTTAAGGAGTGCGCACGTGAACAAGAAATAATGAATGACCATTTTGTGTACTACATATGTGTGCGTGTACGTCTTCGTTCTCTCGTCTTGCGTGCTTTGAGCTCACTACAATTACGAACCATTGGTAGCAACTAGCCAAAACTAGCAACTCCCTTGACCGTACACGCATTACTAGTGTGCAAATGTGATCACCGTACACCTGCAGGGAGTAGCAAGCCAGGAGAGAAACCAGGCTAACATATCCGGTGTTACCATTAAAAATTGACGTCTGTTGCACAGAACAGCGCTAAAGTACAGATGCGTCGTGAACTACGTGGCCAAGTATGTGGTTATCGAGAAATATGAACGCTGCTACGTGGCCCTAGCCTTTCCCCTCCCAGACAATCTTCCCGAGCCATATTCAGTACAAAACGAACTCCTTCACCCCCATTCACAAATTCATCTCTGGGTTCACGAGGCGTAACGCCCCAAAGCGACTCAGGCTATGAGAGACACCGTAGTGGGCAGCTTCGGATAATATCGACCACGCGGAATGCTTTAACGTGCACTGACATCGCACGGTACACGGGCCTCCACAGCATTTCGCCTCCATCGAAATGCGACCGGGCTTCGATCCCGCGACCTTCGTTCGGGTCAGCAGTCGAGCACCATAACCACTAACTAGACCACCACGGCGGGTAAGCATTTCGACGGAGGTGAAATGCTAGAGGCCCGTGTACTCAGATTTAGGTGCACGTTAAATTAACCCCGGGTAGTCGAAATTTTCGGAGCCTTCCACAACGGCGTCCCTCATAGCAGTAATGTCGTGGTTTTGGGTCGTAAAACACCGACATTACTGCGCTCTTCTTTCACGTCCGCCTCGTTCTACCGGAGTCCTTTTCACTACGGCGCACCGCAGTGTTGGGAGCTGGCCGCCTCCAACGCAAGCAGCGCCCGGCGGGCCCCCGAAAGGGATCGATAAATGCGCAAAGCTGCCACAGCACAGGCACCGCGACTGCACTGACGGCGGCGAGCGGCAGAACACCCCCCCCCCCTCCCCCCCTTCTCGTTTCCCAACCGACCGCGCTCGAAGCCTGGAGCAAGCACTACTTCCCGCTGTCTTCCATCCTCCTCGGTTTGCGCCGCTACAGTGTGATACAACGATAATGAGCACGACGCAGAACGACTCCGCTGCTGACTTAACGCTTGCCCGATCCACGTCCTTTATCGGGCCACAAGACCCGGGGCTTCTACGGCGTTCAAAGCGCCAAGGTCGTTCCGCGGCCTTCGAACGTCCGACGCGCGCTCCTTCCCTCCTCGGCGCATCTACACCACTGCGAAGACGACGGGCCGCCGGCAAAAAATGCTTTAGCCTACAAGCCGATACGCGCGCTCGCTCGCTGCCAAGCTCTTCGCGTCGGAAGCGACGGGCGCTTCAGCGAATGGCGGCGCGCGTTACGAACGATCATTTTGTTTTACACGCGTCGGCCGCTCGAATAAACGGCGCGAATAGCGCGAGCTAAACCACGAACTGTGGTAGAAACTCATCCCGCATTGAAGTCGCTAAAAAAAAGTGAATAGGCAGTTTTAGAATAGGGTACGCAAAGATAGCATTCGTTGCGCACGCACGCTATTTACCTAACTTTGCGTGGGTACCCAAGAGGATTGCGTATGACGCATGCGCAGTGGTGACAAAGGCTAACGCAAAGCTTTGCGCACTGTGTTCTAAAACCCACTAGTGACTGTGGATACGAAGAAGCGTTTTAGTACCTGGGCCCCCAAAGTGCTTGCGTACGCAAGCCCTTGCGTTCCTTGGTGCTCTTTTTGGGTGCGGCTGTCGAACACACGAAAGTGGGGAGATGTACAATAGGACGCAAGAATGCGCGCACCCAACATCTAGGGCTACTCGGCACTGAAACACCCTTTTTATTTATTTTTTTTTTTTTTTGAACCAACCATTCAGGGAGAACGTCTCGGCGCCTCAGAACGACGTTGGGAAAGGTGGGACAACTTGAAGCGTGAGGGCGAACAAATGCGTCACATTCGCGCAAGGAGGCTACGTGCCTGTGTGAGGAAAAAAAAACTCGCTGAGCTCCGAAAGTGGGGAAGCACGCACCATCTTTTTTGCAGTGTGCGGAGTCGCCGCCGCCGTGTCACGCTTTCCGCCCGCAGCAACGGCGCTTCATCGCGGAGCTGATAACGCCACGCCAGCTCAGGTCTAACGAAAGGTCGTTGCTATTCACGCAACAGAAACGTAAAACGTTTGAAAAAAAATCTGCACCAGAGGACGAGGAGGGGACCGAACGAGAACTCCGTTAAGCTCCGTTCAAATGATGCGTATCTCGCGTGTATTAATTAGGTTCGGCGGGGCTGCCGGCTGCGGCGCGACGATTCTGACGCGAAAGTGAAAGTCCCTGCAATCCTCTCGCCCGTGTTATCTCGTCGGTGGAGTATTCTCGTTCAGCATGATAGCGCTATAGTGGTGCGTGGGGTTCGAGAGAAACGGTTTATAAGAGAGAGCAGCCGCGGTACACCTAACGCACCGGTGACGAGTATGTACCACTGTCTGCGCTAGCGCGGTTTATAGTATAAACTAGGTAATCAGCATGGTCAATGGTGGGCCAGGCTAAGTGAACACCACCCGCGCACGGTTTAGAAGGGACAGCGCTACATCTAACGCGCCGGTTACGGGTACTAACCACTGGCTGTGCCAGTGCGGTTATACTAGGTAATCAACGTGGTCAGTGATGAGGCAGGAAATGAAGAGATCGGCTATTGAACATTACCCGCGCAGCAAGGAGCGCTAGAGAAGAAAAGTCCGCGCGGAAGTACTCGCCTGTTTCCGCTTGGCGGCGTCGGGGAACTTGTCCTTGAACTGTCGCAGCAGTGCGCGCATGGCGTCGGCGTCCTCTAGAGGCTCTCGGTCGTCCAGGAGCAGGTACTTCCTCCAGCGACCCGAATCGAAGCCCCAGTGGCAGGTGCGCTTCTCTCGCGACCCGTGGCCGTGGCACACAAAGCGGCGCGGCGAGTAGAACAGGCCGCAGTCGCGGCACCGCACCATGGACGTCTCCAGCCACACCACACCGGAGGCGCCGCCAAAGCACTCGTGGTACACGGGTACCCCACCCCCGACCACGTTGTGGTTCAAATCCGAGGCCGGCGTGCCGGCGTGAAGCAGCGCCGCGCACAGTCGCTCCGCGTCCGACTTGGTGATGAGGCCGCAACTTGGCGCGCTGGTCGGTATCACGCCGGCCCGCTTCAGGACGTCCAGCTGCTCGGGGTTGCATCGCAGGCAGAAGATGTGCAGGTCGGTGAACACGCTGTTGATCTGCGGCAGCGACAGGTCCGTCAGCACGGTGTTGAGGATCTGCGGCAGGCAGAGCCGATGCTCGCCGCCCACGGTGAAGCACGAGATGGTGTTCCACTCGAGCTGCGTCTCGTCGCGCTCGCTGCCGTGAGCCTGGTCGGGAGGCGTGAGCAGCGGTGGCTGTTGGATTGCCGGCAGAGCGGGCGCCTCGAGCGGCTCGTCTTCGTCGCCCAGTCCGCCCGGATCGGCGGCGGCCGAGGCCGCCATGAGCGCGGGCGGACCCTGCAAGCTCGACACGGCCGACGCCTGGTAGCTTTTGAGCACTCGCTTCAGCTGCGGGGTGCAACCGCCGATGCCCCCGGGGGGCGCCGACGTCGTCTGCGCGTTGGTGGTCGTCGTCGACGAGGCCATGGCCGCAGCACCTTCGGTGCGGTCATGGAGAGCCCGCATCCAGCGCCGGCAGTTTGGGCCGCGCAGCAGCGGCGGCCGACACACGCACCACGCTCATCGCAGTCCGTCTGCTGCGCCGAAGAGTGCTTCCCCACACCGCCGCCACGTTCGGGGAGAGCGCTGCAGTCGCGGCGGTTTGGCTCTTACGTCGGGCGCGCGCAGCCCCCTCCGCCCGCGCCTTCCCTCTGCGCTGCCGCAACCTATTTGTTTGTGGCAGTGCCGCTCCTGCAGCGTACCGTACGTCGCTTCCGGAAAGACGACGTAGCCTAGCTAGTATCCTTGTCCCGCGCACAACACACAATTCCAGCAGTCGCGACAGCTGACGCACTTAAATCACCGCAACAAATGTAGACGCCGAACGTAGTTGCTGGAACGCTGCACTGTCGTTTCTGCCCACCTAGCAGCACCGCGACGCGCTACGGTGGTTTAAAAAGTTTGTCACACACACTTCAGGAGTAACTCCGCACGAAAGTGAAGCACGACGTTCCGATGTATCCCTCCGTGGCCGACGTGTACCGCCAGATGCCTCAGTCTCCCCGGACTGGTTGTCGGTCGTGCTGCAGCAGCAGCAGCAGCAGCGGTTTCTTGTTTACGTCGCCTAGCAGACGGCGGCGGCTGCACTTCTCCTCGAGAGGAGGTAGAGGAGAGAACTGCTAGCAGCCGACGCGCCACCAGCGGCAGCAGCAGCCGCGCGCTGCATGAATATACAAGCAGCAACGATCGCGAAGAGGAAGAGGAGGCCGTTGTAAAGAACGAGAGGGACAAGCGGGGATGGCGACGTCAGAGAAAACACCTAGACAAAGCGAAACTCCGCAAGGGAACAAAAAAATACACAATTCGGCGCGGAGAAAAAAACGCAACCAGCTAAACACAAGCCCCGCCGCCGTTCACGCCATCCGTCCGCGCGCGCGGAGAGGGGTGAAAGAGGCGGGCTGTTCCCGCAATCAGCAGACACCCCCGTGCCGTTCCTCCAGCAGGAGTGTTCGTTGGCGAGCCTTTTGTGCTTATTTACTGCCCACTCCTCTTCCTCCTCTTCGTCCCGGCTGCAGTCGTGTCCTCCTCCTCTCCCAGTCGGCGGCGGCGCACAGACGCCAGACTGCGCTGCCGTGTTTTGTCTGGCTGCCAAAGCGAGCAGGCCCCAGCAGTATATGCGTCACGGTCACGTGGGCTCCTGACGTCGCCACCGGCGCGCCGCCGAACGCCGCCGCTTCCTCTCTCGCCTGCCTAGACAGACGCACAGACGTACGACCTTCAGAGCGGCCCCGCCGCTTGCGTTCCCCACGCTGCAGCCCCCCACTCGCTGCGTACGCTAGCCGCCGGCGCTCGCTATGCAGGCGTTCGCTAGCGCTCGCAGACGCCGCCGCCGTCGCATCCGCCGCCGGCGCACCCTTCTCCCGTCGGTTGCGACTTGCTACGGCGACTGCTGCGAAGACCTCCTCGCAACAGCGCGCTGTCTTTTTCCTTTATCGTTACTCCTCTTCCTGGCTAGCCAGTCGCCGACGTCGCTCCCGCTGGCCTGCCCAGTCGAGCACTCTTTCCCGACGCTGTTTTTATTCAGCGAGCGTTTTGATTTCTCTCTCTTGTCTTTCGTGCCACGCTCCCGGAAGACGCAGCTTTCGTTTCGTGGCCGCTCGTTTTCGGACGCGCGCGCGCATAGCGCCGTATCTTTCTTCGCACGTCTGGGTGCGGTGGACTCTGGAGAGAGGAAGTACAGAAGGGGTGAGAATTTGCGCTGGGGCAAAGCGCGTCTCGGCGCTGGACGGCATGGAATTAATGGGCTCCCCTGAGGAAACCGGAAACGGCCGAGACGAATAAAGTTTGGGGAAATCCCCAAGCCTCATTTTCGGTCCGCTCTTTGCTGCGAGTGAACTTGTTGAAGTCGAGAGCTGTGTCGCAGTTTAGTTTGAGAGAGAGGTCGCTGGTTTTGCATAAAAACACCGAAGAACGTGGGCAGTACCGCTCTGTCGCTTTCTTCTATTTTCCTTTATCACCCGACTCCTTTTTGTTCATTCTAAAGGAGGGTATGTCCAACCTAGAAACGGTAGCGAGGAATTAAAATACAACATTTCAATGTAGCCCGTATCCCCGCGCGGATATAGAGTGTTCTGTTGCCTCGACCGACGTCCATTGCAACTTGTGAGGAGCGTGGCGATGTCGCAGTTAAGCAAGCTAGCGCTTCTAAAATGTTTGGGTCAAATTTGCGTCGTTTTGGAAATAGGCTGAGCTACCTTTCAAAAGTCGATCGCTTTTCAATCAATCAATTCTATTTTTCCTTAAACGAAAGGGAGGGAAAAACGTACATTTTTCTACCAGTTAGCGCCAAACTTCTTGAGCAGTTGTAAGAAGGGGCTGAAATAATGATAACAATATTAGTGAAACGTAGGAAACACTGCTTAGTCACAGGAAAGGTAATAACGTTTACATATTAAACACGCCATCTTATGCCACGAGGCGGCTTGCGAATGCAGTGCAACCGTGCGCAGAAACCTTACGGTGCATGCAACTAAGCTGCCACGTTGACCCAAAATCGACCGGGATTTCACACTCGTTCTGTTCATTGATAGCTAATCTCCGTCGTTTAATTCGGTTCTGTTAATGGCGTGATAGTCATTTCAAAAACCGAAGCCGCCATCTCCGCATTTGCTAAATCGGGCTGCCTCTCGTTTTCGCGGATTCGTTCTTGCGTGCTCTTGCAGTATTGAAACTAAAGGGTTCGAAGTAAACTAGTAGTTTTTTTTACTGACAACAACCGCAGCAGACTTCGGAATTTGGACGATAGTCCGCATAATGATTATGAATTCGCAGAATCTCACGAAATCTCTCTCTTTTTTTTTTAAATACTGTGTTCAAGGGTTATAGCTGCAGAGTTGAGGTCGGCCAGTGCTCAAAGCATAACAATGTTCCTGACCTTTTTGTGGAAAGGTTTTGTTTCGGGTATTGACTAATACAAGGTATTGACTAATATAAAAAAATATAAGTATTTCAACACTACAAACATGGCCAGCAATGGTGACGTATTGCAACACCACTGAATATTAAAGCACCAATATATAGGACCAATTACTGCCAGCAACTCGCACTGGATACGTATAGTTTGTAATAGGAAAAGTGTTCTAGCTGACGCCTTCATTTCACGCTATTACTTAGCCACTCGCAATGCGAGATACAAATATAACATACCCCGAAAGCCATAAATTAAAGAAAAGCGAATTCATAAAGCTTGTTGTTCGCAAGGGCCCTTTGCCATTGGCTAAATGCCTCGGCTAATAATATGTGCAGCAACATGATTGGTTAAAACTTTCTCTAACAAAAAAAAAAAAAAAAAAGTCGGATTACTTGGTGCGGCATGACCCTCTGGTATACAGCAACTTTCATGGGATGATTCGTCCGGAGTGGCATGTTCGTTGTAGCCAAGTGCTTCAACATCTCGTTGCCGAAGGTTTTCGAGAAAATCTGTGTTCCGATTCAAACGTCCAGCCAGATAGCTGTACCGACAATGAGAAATTGATGTGTCGCTACTTTTCGAGCGCCGACCTGATGACGCGGCAGTCCAGGATCAAAAGTGGAGTTGGGAAGTTCGGTTCAGGATGAATCTGCATGTTTAGGAAAAATAAAATGGACCACATATATGCAGAGAAAGGTTCGCATGAGCATATGGCCGCGGCAATCTGATCAAACGGGCACATTAAAGAAAAAATCAAACAAAAGATTAGCCGACATTTAAAATCAGGCTTTAAAAGGTGTTTTGTCATTGTCATTTAGTTGGGTTTAAGCACGTTATCGTTTCTAGATTCCAAAACCTTCATGCCTTGGAGGGTGTTTGTTATCTCATGGGTAACACGCTTGTCTTTGCGGTTATAAGGAATTTTGTTGCGAATAACAGCGAGAGTTTAAAATATGTACAACGATAAAATACCTCGTTCAAAGACCATCACGATGCACGCGGAAATAAGTTACACGAGGATTTGGCGGTGACAGCTAAGAGAACTTATTAAAATTTTCTCGCAGTCCGTTACCACTTGTAGCGTTCCTAATAAACAGAACAGAACAGCATTAAAGCTTCACTATGGAAGTGGCTTCCATCTTGTTCTGCTTAATTTACAACTTCATCCTCCTATTCATGTCTGCCCCCGACCCTTACGCTCCTTCATCTTCTGTCCAAAGGCTCATACCGCTTGACCTTTCGCGGTTTCCTTTAATAAGCCCTCCTGGGGTAATACTTGAAAACGTTTCTTATTGAAGCACATTCAAGTGAACCGACTGACGTCTTCCTTCATGTGAGGTTACGTAAATATCTCGACTAACTTGTTGTAGGTGCGCCAAGATCCGTCGAATCCTCCAGATTCTGGGCTATAATAATAATTATTGGTTGTTTAACGTCCCAAAACCACGATATGATTATGCGGGACGCCGTAGTGGAGGGCTCCGGAAATTTCGACCACCTATGGGGCGATCGGAGATCTGTTCGTTCCGCTTGTTCGTTCTCCTGGGGAAGAACAAGCGCGCTGATTGGCTGAAGCGGGAGATGCCACTCAAGGCCGGGGGGTGTCGCCATTTCTTTTTCTTTGCTTGATCTTTTCTTTTTTGGTGACGTCATATCGCGTCATAACGAGTAGGGTGATCGGAGATCTCTGTTCTGCGCCGTTTTTCTGCACCCATTCTGGCGGCGCACGCGATTAGCCGAAGCCGGAAAAAACCACGTCTCTGAGGGGCGTAGCCATTTTTATTTTTGCTTGATCTTTTATTTTTTGGTGACGTCATACCGCGTCATAACGAGCATGTCGTCTGCTACAAACGAACTGATCGCGAGGCCGTTCGCACGCGTTCTCTCTAGTGAACAAACGGCTTCGCACGGCATGATGCGGCGGTTGCGGCTGCCGCAACAGCTGATTTTGAGAAAATGGCGCTTGCGACGTGTGCTTCTTTTGCGGTTGGAGGTGCGAGATGCGTTTGAAGCCATGAGCGAGTGCGGCGTCGCTTTCAGTTCTCGAAACGAACAGTGCGAATGAAATGAACGGGCCTGCTGTGGTCTTACGCGCAGGGACTTCTTAGTTCAAAAGCGCTACCAGATCTTGCCAGGTGTCGTCCCGGTCCTCACTCGTGAACGACGGCCCCAGCGGGCGCGACGGCGTAGCTATCTGTGGGTGCTCTTTTATAAAAGCCAGCAGAAACTCCCTTTGACGATCCGACACCCGGGAGCCAAGCCAGACATTCCGGTGGGACGACATTTTGAAAAACTGCGCCAACCGCTACTTTTCTTCTTTTTTTTTTTTTCGCGTGCGCGACTTAACATAGCAAGCACGTTAGAAAAACTAACACCAATAAATATCAGCACTCAAAGCTATTGCTGTTTCAGAAACTGCTTGAGCTTGAAAAGAAAAACAATATCTTTTCGTATAACAACTGTATTTATTAGAAGGCGAGAAACACTTCGTTTTGAAATATTCGGTCCCTTTGCCGAGGACAAACGATGCGCGTCTACTTCCGGAAAGCTCGCCGCTCACCGCTTGACGATTGGGTGTCCTTCCTCTCGGCGGAAGAGAGCTGCGGACCGCCCACTTTTGTGACGTAACACCGACAGAACGAACGCGGAACGAACAGAGATCTCCGATTCCCCCCCCCCCCCCCTCCCTATAGGGTTCTTGAACGTGCACCTAAATTTAAGTACTCGGGCCTCAACCATTTTCACCTCCATCGAAAATACAGCCGCCGTCTACCCGCGCCGGTGGTCTATAGTGGTTATGGTGCTCGACTGCTGACCCGAAGGTCGCGGGATCGATTCCCGGCCGCGGCGGCTGCATTTTCGATGGAGGCGAAAATGGTTGAGGCCCGTGTGTTTAGATTTAGGGGCAACGTGGTACAAATAAAGCCTCCTGGAAACAAGCGTGGGTGGGACTTCATAGCGACCTTCAGCAAAGAACAGTTATTCAGTGTCTTCCCATAATCTCTTAGTTGATTTCTTCGGAGTTTTCTGTATTGTTTATTACCATCAGTCTTCACGAAGAATCTGCATCGGTTAAAGGAGTACTGACATGAATTTTAAAATTTTTCGGGTTGTTGCTCTAAATGAAAGCACGGGTGTCGAGAACCCTAAAGAGAGTGTCGTGGTGCCTGGGGATGCATTGCATATATTTTTAATACCGCTTCTTTCAACCAGCAGTTTCGGTTTCGAGAGGGCGGCTTCATAGTGACGTGTCAAGTCTGCCCGTGACGTCACGGGCAGACTGCAACCCACGAAATATGCACCTGCTGTCCTTTGCTGTCAGTCGAACGTGGTTCATGATGAGTGAACTGTCGTCCAGTGCCTCCGACAGCGATTTCTGTGATTTAGGCTGCATGCAGAACCCAGATTTCGCAAACCAAGTGAGCTGACTTGAAACGTCATAGGGCTCTCCATGCGGTGAAGCTGCCTTGCAGATGCTGGGAGATGAAAACTTTAAAATCAAACTTAAATATTTATACGTGTTTCCCAGATGCGGTGTGGGGAGAGCGTTAACAGTATACATGCCAAGGAAACCAAAAACGTCCGTTTTGCTGCACTTCAAAATCGTGTCAGTACTCCTTTAAAAGGGGTCCCGGTTGGTGGAAGATGGTAAGGACAAACTTTTGCAAGTAATTCACCCATCTAGCGATACGTCCTTTAGTTTGGGTCATATTCAAGAGGTGAGTGAGGACCTAATGGTCGATGAACAAAGTGGACCTCGGACCTTCTAGGTACGTATACGGAAGTACTGAACTGCTTTCAGGACTGCAAGTGCTTCCTTTTCAGTAGGGGTGTAGTTAACTACAGGTGGCTCGAAAGTGTAGCTGTAGTAACCTGCTACGCAACTATAACGTGATTCTTCCACGCAATAAAAAATCGAAAAAAAAAATCGAGCACTAGCCAGCACCTTCGATTCATTCTTACCCTTTAGGGTATGGAACCGTGAGACAACCAAACACCCTTTACATGGCCGTAAAGGTATCAAATGTTTTCGTGTCGGAAATGAACCGAGTTTCTCGGACTTCTGCGTTCGGTTCGGCAACCCGTTCGCGACATCTGTAGTGTAGCCGCCCCCACGGAATATTTCGCTCGGCTTCAGAATTCCTTTCATTTCTTGATCCTTTCTTGAGCTCCCACAAAGCTTTTTCTAGACATACTGGCACGCGACGCACCTGGCTGCTCACACCACTCTCTTTGGAGTGCACCTTAAAAAAAAGAAAAAAAGAAGAAGACAGAGAGAGAGAGAGAGCGGAGAGGAACGTTCCTCGATGGTTGGATGGATGGGACTGTACCCTTTTGATTGGGTGGCGGCTCACTCCACCTAGCCTCAGGACATGGTGTATTACTAATTCTATGCAGTGAAGGTCTAAATGCCACTCATGCCTTCATTTTAGCCACAAATAAGATAACCTCCCCTTCATTGCGAAAATGCAGCCCTATGGCTTCGAACTTCAGGGTGAAGCCCTCGACAGAAAAGTGTCAGGTGTTCAGCCGCTGAGCTACTTAAAACACACCTGTCGTAAGCAGCCACAGCTAAAAACGTTCGTCAAAAACTATCTAGAGAGCAGCCGGACGACAGAGAGGTGGGGAGGCGAAGTCAAGTGCAACCTAAAGTTACCTAGAGTTACTGTATATGCTACCTAAAGGTAGCATATACAGTAACTCTAGGTAACTGGGTTACTGTACTGTACTGTACTCTATAGGTTACTGTATATGCTACCTAAAGGTAGCATAGAGTTACTGGTAGTTAAAGGTAGCATAGAGTTACTGGTAAGGTAGTTTAGAGTTACTGTATATGCTACCTAAAGGTAGCATATACAGTAAATCTAATGTGCCCAAGAGGCTGCCGTGAAAGTAGCGCACGTGTCATATTCCGACGTCTCATCCTTTTGTGAAGAGGACACGCTTGTTTTGATCTCGTGTACCGCCAAAGGGAAGCTATAAGCAGAATCCCTGAATGCTTTGAAGGACTCCTTCAAAGTGATCGTTGTGACTGGAGGCAGTCCCGGCGAACAGCATGCGTGCTCTTCCCGACAGAACGTGGTGTCCTGTCCTCTCCTCTCACCGCGTTCCTTTGTGCTACAGTGACTTCTGTACGTATACCGTAACTAACAGGTTTAACGCTTCAAACACGACTTCGCGGTGGAAGGGTGCCTGCACGTGCCCAGGCTAGCGTATCCAGGTGGCACTGCTGCGCCACGTTGAAAAACTTCTCAGTGGCTTTGTGCGTGGGAACTTGAGGAGCAGTGCGTCTTCGGACAACCGCACTCGTTGCAGTACCCCCCAAAAAAAAAAAAAGAAAAGAAATAAACAAAAGTGATGTACTTCAGGTGCAAGCCGTTCATGCTTAGCCGTTACATTCCACTGTGCACATACGTGCCCTTCCTGTCCATTATTCCTCCATCACCCACAGATGCGACCGTTGAGGTGTTAAACAGTTACAGCGCTTGCAGGAACTTACGGAGATTTCGGTGGCGGCGTCGTGCGCGAAAAACCCGGCGCCGGCGAGCGTACAGAAATGTGGCCCTCGAAGGTGCGCCGGTCGCATGCGTATTTGTACGCGCCGTTTTCCACTAATTGATGTTCTCTCGTTCGCGGGCTTGTCGGTGATCAGCCGTTTCCAATACGGCAATCTGGCCTATTATCGAGGTGACTCGTCACAATCACGCAGCCACATTTCATTGTTGCCTGGATATGAACGCACGACGGTCGTTGTTGCCTGTAGCAGCTGAAGTGTTGCGTTGCCAAGCACGTGAATGAAGGTCCGATTCCCGGAATGGAGGAAGGAAACAGTTCGGAGGGAGCATTGCGCAATGCACAAAAACATTTCTGCAACTATAACGTGGTCTTGCGCTGCCTCAAAGATCGAAGGCACCTCTCCTGGTTTTGCCTTGTCTGCGTGATCGGACCCCGTTTGACCAAGCTACGACGTCATGTGATGACTTCGACACAGCGATGTCATAATGACGTCACAAGTTTTTGCGATCCGTGACATCATCGTGACGTCATATGGTGACGCCATCAAGTGATGATGATTTTTTGCATCACTTGTCTCCGACGCCGCGGGACGCCGACGGTGAAATTTCGCGTTTGAGGAGGTATTTAAGGCTTTCGCCTTAAAGAGAACAGTAGTACATCAGGAAACCATACGCCAAGCTTGCCCCCATTTTTCCCTAGGGGGCATTTTTTTTTCTTCCCTCCTTTTAGAACACCAGTGGGAGGCTCTGCTGGTGACGCAAGATCCTGACAACGATTGGTGAACAGGGCTCGGGCGGCGGCAACGAGCCATGGCTACCTGGAGTGAGGAGGCCACACACCTTAGGGCTGAAGTACAAAGAGCCCGGTCATAAATGAAGTTCATTTCTCTCTCTCTCCCTCCTTTTGTACATATTTCATCAAATAAACAACCAGTGTTGGCGGTAACGCGTTACAAGTAACGGCGTTACCGGCAACGCGTTACTTTTTTCGGTAACTTAGTAACGTACTCGTTACAATTTCGAAACTGTAACGAGTAACGTACTTTACGTTAACATTTTTCGGTAACGTGCGGTGTCACGTTACTCGTTACTTTTTCATCCTGTAGGCGCCATTTTCCCAGAGCTCGCCCCGACGAATTCTTTTGTCGCAGCGTCGGACTGCTGTCGGTCAGCCAGGCATTGTCAAAAAAGCCTTCGCGGATTCGCTTGTCGCCACACAAAGCTTGAAGAAAGCCGCGGAATCCTCCATGAGAAACTGTACGGACATGCTTTTCGTGGAAGTGGATTGTAGCAGGTGGATCGCTGGCACCTGTGCCTTTTCGTGCCCGAAAGACGTGGGGGAAACAAAGATCTACCCCGAAAGGCTGCGACAACATAAAAACGACGTCCGGAAGTTCGAGTGACAGTGGAGTACACTCGGCGAGCACAGCGTGGTGAACGAACACCGCATCGAATTTGACAACTCCCGCGTCGTCGGCTTAGAGGCCAATTACTATTAGCGGCTTTTTGTGGAATCCTGGCCCATCCAGGAGACAGCCGGTAAAGCCAGCTGGTCTACAGGTGCGCTGCCGATCGAGAGTCTGCCTCAACGAAATTCGGCACATCATGGAGAATAGGCGTGACCCCATGGCAGGAAGCAAAGCCTGAAAAAGAATGCGAGTGGGACGCGAAACGTCGGATCCGGTTGGTGTGCGGCGTGACCACCCTTACTGCGCATGCGCACACCCTCCCCACACACCTCCTTTCCACTCCCCCTCACCATTCCCCCTGTCCTCCACCCTCTCCCCTTTCTTCTCTCCGCTCACTCTCCACTTCCCCTCCCCCTTTCCACTCTTCCTCTGAAACGCGGGCTAGACATGCCGAATAAACATGAATTCGTTGCGAATAAACATGAATTCGGTGTTCCAGCTCATATTAGATGCGAAGTATCTTAAGGCGGAGCTCAATCCGGTGGTGGTGGTGTGCGGCGTGACCACCCTTACTGCGCATGCGCATACCCTCTCCACACACCTCCTCTCCACTCACTCTCTCCCATCCCCTCTCCACCTTCCCTCTCCCCTTCTCCTCTCCACATTCCCTCTCCCCTCCCCCTCTCCACATTCCCTCTCCCCTCCCCCTTTCCACTCTTCCTCTGAAACGGGGGCTAGACATGCCGAAATTCTCTCCTGCGCAACGCCGCGATGAGCTCGAGCGCATACGCGTCCCCTCCCCTTCTCTCTCCTCTCCTACGCTGGCCCCCTCTCGCCCGCCTGTCGACCGCGTTCCCCGCTCGCCCTGTGAGAATTAACGGCCAGGCTAGATGGAAGATACGACGCGCGTAGCGTCCCTCTTCGCGTTCCACGACGCGAGGTCGTAGCATGCCCAACGAACGCCAACAGAACGCGATCGTGCAAGTGCTCCGGCTTCGCATCGGCTCATGGTCCCCTTTAGCGGGAGATGGTGTAATTTTTTTTCTTGTTACGCACAAAAAAAAAAACTAATCTTTTTACTCATTACCTTGGTTGGCGTCCCTCTGTTTCAACCAAAGCCTCAACCGCGGTTAAGCTAACTACGGTTCGGGCTCACCACAGTTACAGGTAGCTACACGGCAGACATAACGTCGCAGTTAGACTTCTAACCGTGGTTATCGCAAACGAGTGATTCCACGAGAGATCGACACGGATCCGAAAATGTATATTTTAGATCTGATTGGGTATTTAACATTTTGTGCACATAGCACCCAACAGCCCGGAAAGGAACTTGGTTTTTTTATAACTGCATAATTTACGAGGGAGAAAATATCGAACATATTGGGACGAATTTGATTAGCTGTCGTTCTCGAAAGTTCACGGCGATGCAAAACACAAATATTGCCATTAAGAAGAAGACAGTCTGTGTATGAAATGTGTGCGCAACAAATAGTAAAGTAACATTGCTTGAAACTTGTAGAGCGAAAAAAAAAACTATTTTTGAAAAATGTCCAGATATGCGAAATTTTATTAAAGTTGCTACAACGTTGATAAGGCTTATGAACTTTGTTTTGAAAATAAGTTTTGCTTCTTTCTATCCGCAAGTGCGGCTAAGTTTCGCGAGCGAGGCTGATCTTGAACACCCTCACATAAACGCTCACAATTCTTGCGGTAATTATACAGGTTAAAGTGAACAAAAAATGTTTATGCACAGATATTTTTTTTTTTCCGTGACTAGGTCATTAAAGCATTTTTTTACTACTAAAAAATTTGCGTATCTATTTTGCTACTAGAAGCACGTAGTTAGAATTACTGTAAATTTCTTGAGAGAGTTAAGTAATGATTTCTTTGCGGATAGCGATGAAGATTAAATCTCATATTGTGTATAATCTCACATTGAGAAAAATGGATTCACCATGTGCCAGAATCAGAAGCCATCACACGAAACTCTACAGGCAATTATAAGCCACTATATAATTGCTAAGATCTGGTACATTTGTGGAAATAATCCAACCCATACTACACGCCTGAGCTTTGGGAGCGAGCCTTAGCCAGCCTTACCCTCGAAGACCAGCGCCAGCTCATAGCGAGGGCTGTCGACGCAGCGAAAGCCTATGGTTTAATAGAAGGGGGAGACCATCCCGAAGACGACGCTTAAATATTACCGAAATAAAGATGTTTATTCTCTCTCTCTCTCTCTGTTTAAATCAGCATTTTGGGTATAATCATTGTTTGGGTTAGAAGTTGTATGTGAAACATAAATTTGGGGTTTAAAAAATTCTTATTGAGGGTTCCTGCAGCAAGGACACGTTGATGAAAATTTATGATTGCGGAGTAACGGCAGAGGTAACGTCCGTTACTTTTTTTCGGTAACGGTAACGCGTTACATTTTTTTGTAGGTAACGTAGGGCGGTAACGCGTTCCTTTTTTTATAGTGTAACGAGTAACGTATTTAGTTACTTTTTTTCAGTAACGCCTACAACACTGGTCATGCGCGGCGGCGTTCGCACTCTAATCTGCACACCTTCCGTCTTTCCGCGTACCTGTTATAACCGCGCGTACGCCATGCAGTTAACTGCTGCTCATGATAACAATGGCAATGACATCGACCTTATATTCAGTTACACAGTGATGGGGAGAGAAGGACAGAGAAAAAGGTCCAAGCCATGGCTTCACTGTATCTCGCCGTGGAGTGGTTGTTTACAGTGTTGTAGGCGTTGCTGAAAAAAAAAGTAACTAAATACGTTACTCGTTACACTATAAAAAAAGGAACGCGTTACCGCCCTACGTTACCTACAAAAAAATGTAACGCGTTACCGTTACCGAAAAAAAGTAACGGACGTTACCTCTGCCGTTACTTCGCAATCATAAATTTTAATCGATGTGTCTTTGCTGCAGGAATCGACAATAACAATAATTTAAATCTGAAATTTATGTTTCACATAAAACTTCTAACCCAAACAACGAATATACCCAAAATGCTGATTTAAGGAGTATTACTTGCACAAATATACCGGACGTTAGCAATGGTATAGTGGCTTAACGTTGCCTTTAGAGTTACGTGTGATGGCTTCTGACTGACACATGGTGAAGCCATTTTTCTCAATGTGACAGCAAAATAGATGCGCTAATTTTGCAGTACTAAAGAAATGCTTAAATGGGCTAGTCACGTAAAAAAATATCTGTGCATAAACATTTTTTGTTCACTTTAGCCTGTATAATTACCGCAAAAATTGCGAGCTTTTATGTGAGGGTGTTCAAGATCAGCCTCACTCGCTCAGGAGGTCAATAACCAGCAACTTCGCTGCAGTTGCAGATAGAAAAAGCAAAATTTATTTTAAAACAAAGTTGACAAGCCTTATCAGCTTTGTAGCTACTATAAAATGTCGCATATTTAGACACTTTTCAAAAACAGTTTCCTTAGCTCTACAAGTTTCAAACAATGTTACTTTACTCTTTGTTGCGCATACATTTCATACACAAAATATCTTCTTTGTAACGGTAATGTTTGTGTTTTACAACGTCGTTAACTTTCGAGAATGACAGGTAATGAAATTGGTCCCCCCGAATTGAATATGTCTGATATTTTTTTCGTCGTAAACTATGCAGTTAATAAGGAAATTAAGTTCCTTTTCGGGCTACTGGCATGGGACATGCATAAAATATAAAATACTCAATCAAATCTAAAATATCTATTTTCGGATCCGTGTCGATCTCTCGTGGAATCACCCGTTTGCTATAACCACGATTAGTACACTAACTGCGGCAATCTCTGCCGTGTAGCTACCTGTAACCGTGGTTAGCCGTAACCGTAGTTAGCTTAACCGCGGTTAAGGCTGTTCGTATGACAGAAGTATTAAGCTAGTGAGTAAAAAAAAATTTTTTTGGCGTTACAAGAAAAAAATTCTACGTTTCGCATCCCGCTCGCATTCTTTTTCAGGGTTTTCTTCCAGCCGGGGGTCACGCCTATTCTCCACAATAAGGCAGACTCTCGATCGGCAGCGCACCTGTAGACCGGTTTATGTTACCGGCTGTCGCTTGGATGGGCCAGAATTCCACACAAAGCCGCTTAAGTCGACGACGCGGGAGTTGTCGAATTCGATGCGGTGCTCGTTTACCATGCTATGCTCAGCGAGTGTACTCCTTTGTCACGCGAACTTGCGGACATCGTTTTTATGTTGTCGCAGCCTCTCGGGGGAGTTCTTCGTTTCACCCACGTAAAAAATTTCACGATCAGCACGTGGCATGGAGTAAACCAGCCCTTGCGCTTTCTCTTCGGACGGCCTGTCTTTTGGGCACGAAAAGGCGCAGGTGCCAGCATTCCACCTGCTACATCCACTTCCACGAGAAGCATGTCCGTACAGTTTCTCATGGCGAATTATGAGGCTTTCATCAAGCTTTGTGTGGCGATGGCCCAAACCTCCACACAAGGAGTCGGCGCGTCTTAAGAAATTGGTCCCCACAATTTCCACAAATAAAAGCGATTCTGCCCGCGCTTTCTTGGTCAATGCCTGGCGGGCCTACAGCAGTCTGACGCTGCGACAAAAGAATTTGTCGGGACGAGTTCTGAGAAAACGGCACCCCCAGGATGAAAAAGTAACGAGTAACGAGACACCGCACGTTACCGAAAAATGTTAACGTAAGTACGTTACCCGTTACAGTTTCTAAATTGTAACGAGTACGTTACTAAGTTACCGAAAAAAGTAACGCGTTACCGGTAACGCCGTTACTTGTAACGCGTTACCGCCAACACTGCGCATGACAGTCGAGTGCAGAAAAGAGAAAGTGGAGACGGTTATCTAATCTGCATAGTAGGGTTTCGAATTGATAACACCTCTGTGCCCTTCGTGGGCCCAGAGCTCAAAGCACGTCGCTTGCGTAATGACAAAGGGAGACCTCGGAATTGTTGTTTGGGGCTTGAGGCTCTCACGACTGTGCTGGTTTCCTCGCGTCCAGGCAGGCGGTCGCAAACCTCGTCGTCGAGAAGAGCTGCTGTTGGAGGGAACCGGACTGAGGAGCCGATGAAGTGTACAAGAGGTTTATTTACATGTTTACAGATTCAAAGTTGGTTCCAGATTTCCTCTCTCATGCAATCGGTTGCGTCTTTTACGCCCATCGCAAAGATGCCAGAACTAGGGAAACAGGGGACAACGTTTCTCGCCAATCAGGTCACGAATTCCACGGGTCACTTCGCCGGCACCGCCCCCAACACACACACATACACACGCACGCGTATTGTTCCTGCGATGCCGTCTCTTCGTGGAAAACATGGCTCCAGCATGCTGGATGCGGCGAGTCCTTCGTCTCGCTGCTCGATGACGACCCGCGGTGTCGAACGGCGGCCGCAGGCCAGGCTTCCCCCTCGCCCCAGAGCATGGGTCTCGGCAGCTGGCGCGGACCCGAGCGCAGACGTCTTGTCAGCCGGAGACGCATGGCACCGCGGTCCGAGGCCCCACTTCCCCGTAGTCTGGGAAACTCGGCGTCGCGGCTCTTCCTGGGGCACGCGGAGGCGCAAGGTGTCGCATTTCGACTCCAGCACCAGCGATAATGGCGTTGTTTCGAGCCGAGCTCAACCTTTCATGCAAAACTGCAGAGCGCGCCCTCACGCTTTTCTTCTCGCTGCAGATTGGGGCTGCTTCCTTTATTCTGTCCCGGCGCCCCGCAGCGAAGGGAGGCCAGCCGATCTCAACAACGTGCACCGATTACACTGAAGCTTCTCGGCAATTCACTTCACGGGTCATAGGCCGCGGAAGACCTGCGCCCGTGTTCGCAATAACGTCTTACGCAAAAAAAAATTTCTTAAGATAATGTTTCAGCCAATAGGCTGACCAATAGGAAAACGCACTTACGAAAGAGAAGTTTCTGTGAATTCGGCCCCTGTATATAACGGGAAAAATAAGTTGATCCGGTACCTAGTATCTGTGCGGATATATAGCATCCATCTTACATCCCAGATCCCGAAAAACAACCATTTAGTCCCAGAATTCCGAGTTCAGGCGCGTTGTTGGAGGGGAAAACATAACCGTGGTCTGCATTTTGAAGCCGAGTCATCTTCCAGTCGGAATCGCTGTTTTTCCCTGCTCACTTGAGATGCGATGCTGTCTTCTTTTTGCGCTCGACGAGTCATAACGCTAATGCGTATTTGTACCTATTCTGAAGTTATCGCTACAGCTTTTTTTTTTATGAGAATTAAGCGTTGTTCTCAAAACAATGCCTAAAGTAAGAAAAGTATATCTTATAATGGAGCGCTTAATCGACATTAGAAGATCGCTTTTCCGAATTGCGACTCCTGAGGACAGCAGACCTGCAGAAGTGACATTACAAGTACACTTATCGCACCACAGGAGTGACTTCCGGGCCATCGCTTGACATCAGGGTACGCACTTCCGGCCTTTAGTTCACTCGCGGTTTCGACTTCCTGTTCCGAGTCCAGCCGAGGAATGGCTCTAAATTATCGTGGACACCAGTAGCGCAGCCAGACATCTTTCCGAGGATGGGGGGGGGGGGACACTTAGCATCTGAAACACGCGAAAAGTGCTCGAAGTCACGGAAATGACCAAATGTGATTGGTATAGTTGAAGATGGAGTGTGTTACCGACGCGTCAACGCCTCGCCAGGTTGCACGTGACACCAAATGATAGATGCGCGAATTGTGGGCAGTCCGAGACCACTAAGCACGCGTCATTCGAATGCGTTGCTACTAAAGGTGTATGGCACCTTGTGTGGCGGACCTTTGGAGTTAGAGCTACGTCGCTGTCACAAAGGAATAACGGCATGTTTGCGCAATTGATATCTCTTGGTGACAATGTACTACGTGATCTCGAGACGTCGATGCCGGGAACAAGCTCGTCGACAACCACAGCGTGCAGCGTTCCCAGCCATGTACCGTATTTATCAACTTGTTTTCGCATACCTAGTTGACGAGCTGGAAGTGAGTGGTGTTCATGCCTTCTTAAGGCGCTGGCGCACTCGGTTTTTCGCATTACGTGGCGAGAAACTGAGTTCAGAAAACCCGACTCCCCGTGCTGCACTCCCCCTTTCTTTTCCCTTTTTTTTTTCTTTTTCCCCCAATATACGTACGATGCTTTTAGTTAACATGTTTGTTGTTGTATATATATAGTTGCCTGGTAGCGTATACAGTGGATTACTGCAGTCTGCATAAGATTGCGTCTAGCGTTTGTGTAAGTTACACTGACGCAATTTATAATAAGTACTTAGTTTATAAGCGTCTCTATTTGTGTGTATATGTGATCATTTTATATACCGTATTCATCACCCTACACCTGGAGTAGCAAGCCAGGCGACAAAGCAGGCTAACCACTCCGGGATTTTCATTAAAATTTATTATCTCTCTAGCGCTTGCGTGTGTACCGGTTCAATAAAGTTCCCTCTGTGGAAATTCTCTCAGGGTGGGAGAGTGATGGCCCGTGTATTTGTTCTTAGGGTGTAACCGACTATTTGTACGGCTATAAATATGCATTCGTATCTGCGCCCCAAAGGACGTCGCAGACGCGGCGCACGTGGTTCCTTGAGGAAGTGCGCGCATGAAGCATAAACCGATTGGCTCCCCCTCGCATCCAGGTAAGACACGGGTGCGAAGATTTAGCGCAACGTACGGTGCCACAAATAACCTCCCAAACTATGCTAAACGCTGCCTTGGAAAGCAGCCGCGGGTCTGGTTATTCGGTTAGTCTCTTTTTGGTTTGCTTTGTTTGCTAAGTAGACAGAAATGCAGTAAACAACTAGGGAAGACGTAGTTAACGGCTAGTAAAATTAGCAAGAGCACCCGTCGCCACCTTTCTTTGATTATTCACTTTATGTTTAAAGGGCGCCCTTGTAAACAACCTCCGAAAATACAAAAAGGGAGAAAGAGAGAGAAAAAAACTATCACTTTCTTCTCTTCCGGAGTGTTCTGTCTTTTTTTCGCTGCACTTCGTGACACGGCGAAAGGGTGGTTCACGTGACGTCACCATATATGGTATAGGGGTTTGCTTTGACGTCACTGAAACCGCCGTGTTGGAGCACCAGCGTGGGAAGACGTGAGTTTTGTGATGTCACATTAATGTTATCAAATTTTCACGTGCATGCAGGTTCTTTCGATATTGACGCACAGAGGCGTTCCTGCCGTGTCGATATCCCATTGAGGTATCGGCTTAACCGCAACTTGTTTGTCATCCAGGCCGCCATTGGGGAGTGCCAGCACGTCCAGAAGCTGCGTTCATGACGTCACGTGCAAGCTATCTACACACGCTGTCGATTGGTCCATTTACGTCGGACATCGGTTCTGATTTATCAGTTTACATTGCCACCAATGCTATGCGTTCAGGCGCTGAGGTGTTAGTGTGAAATTGAACGATGCTGCCTTTGCCTTCATTACCTCCATTTTCTATTCTATTAAAGAACCTATGATGGCGAAATTGACGACAATAACATTTCTCGTGGAATAAGTTATCAATCTAAACTGCTTCAGAGTTTCACTTCCGGTTAAAATTGGCTAGCGTTGGCTCCTGCGATTATCAACGCAAATTAACGGATCTGGAAGTGATTAAAGGTAATGCTAACACGTTTATACCGCCAAATCAACGATCTATTTTCGGACACTTGAATTTTTTCTATCCATGCTTGTGAAGACGATATTGCTTGTAGTTTCATTATGACCTTCTCGAGAAAAGAGTTAGCTCAAACGCAGGCGCAACTTTAGGGCTAAGTAACGCCGGTACTTTCGTTTCCAGCATCTACAGTTCTAAGCGCCTTGGCGGGCTATAATTGGTTGACGATCATAGTATAGTAAGTTTGAATAGCGCGAGTGAACGCGGACGGAGTGTTTGTGTGCGCGTTCTTCTCTGTCCTCGTTCAGCCGCACTGTTCAAACTTACTATGGTCTACAGTTCGTGTCATGTCGGCGTAATTTCGACTCCAGCACTTCCATCGGAGCCAATACCTTTAGCGGCCAGATTTGCAGAGACATGACGATTGCTTGCAACAGTCGTTATACTAAAGAAGAAAAAGTAAAGAAAGAAAGAGGAGGAGGAAGAAAGAAAGAAAAGGGGAAAAAACACACGATGTCGCGTTTCGATCCGTGAGTCCAGTGCTGTCCTTTTTTGTCCTTCCCCTACGATTTCGAGCGTATCACACGGTTACAACGTTTCTATCTGTATTTGTATACGTTCCCTCGTTACGGCGTCGTTTTATTCGTTTTGTTTCATTCGTCTCGCGTTCTCTTATACCCGTTCTAGTTCTTTTTTTTTGTTTGTTTGTTTGATTCGGCCCGGGATGGTCCTCGACTCGGTCCGTGCCGACGCCTCGTCTCCGCCCAGTGTTTACGGCTCGGCGAACCCCCATTCGCGCGTCGCCACGGGCCCGTGGCCGTGTTTTTGTTGTTGGCGCCGCGTTGGCTGCGCAACACTCGTTGCCACGTCGTCGTCGTCTCTCGTATTCGGTCTCCCGCACAGCTTGACCACCCCCACTCGCACACTCTGCTGGGTTGTTCGTTTATTTTTCTTTCTTTCTTTCTTTTTTTTCTTTTTGTAGCGCTATTTCCGCGTCACTTCAGCGCGCGCGCCCCTGCATGACTCTCTCGGTGAGCCCCGCAAAGAGAAGCATGTGCCCTCCGTTTATCTGCATGACATACGCGCAAAACTTACGTGCACAAACATTAGTCCATGTAAACATACTCAAACACTGTTACCTTCTTTCTGCAGTGATAGTCCGCATGTATGCTTTGACTGAACAAAACAGGGGGTATTGATCGAGGGCTCGTCTCTTTTTTTTTTCTTTTTTTTTTAGGCACAGCTTAATTGAAACAGACAATGAAGTTAAGGGAGATACAGGGGACATTACTCATGCGTTTTAACTCTAGTATAGTAATTATGACATAAATGGAAAGGAATCAGAGTGGATGAAAAATCAACTTGCGGGCCGCTGGTAGGGACCGAACCTAGAACCTTCGGATAACGCGTCCGATGCTCTATCAATTGAGCTACACCGGAGGTCGCTTTCTTATCCACTTTATTGGGTATTTAAGTTTGTGTAATCATAGAAGTGTTAGCCAGCGCCGCTCGCAGCCATGAGTGCGAGTGTATATGTATGCTTTGGCACGATTTTAAGTAGTTCACTGCGATGTGGACAAAGTTCCGGCGTATAAGGTTGAAAATTTTAATTCATTGGGTGTATAGCTGTTGTTGGACTGTAATATTTGAAATCTCTGGCCCAATGCTCATAGTCGGTCACGACTGTGTGAAGCTGGCATTAATTACGTGGCGCACTTTCTGGTTTGATATGTGTCGCGCGGTTTGAACTGTGATTTGCGTAGTTTGATTGCGGTTGATTTGGTTAGAACCGGCAGGCGTGTTGTAGCCTTCTTATTAGGTGGTGTAGCGCTCGTGTTTGTAGCGATCTTTGAAGATTATGTCATGATTACTCCAGCCTGCATCGGCCTTTCGGCTAACTGCAGGAATAAATAAATAAATAAATAAATACGCATGCCAGTACTAAACACACGAACGCAGTAACGTACACAATCACAAACATGCACATACACTCGTGTTTTGTCGTTTGTTACCTGACGTCGTCTGCTTTGAAAGTCTGGAGCCGTTCGCAGTAAAGATTTTGCACTAGAATTTCTCTTAAGAGAACACTTCAGCCAAACCGTGATTCTGTAAATGCATATTATCAGCGAAGATGGCTTGTCTTATGCCAAAAGCTTTCGGTGAATAAGGTTCTTCTACAGTATATAGATGCTGTCTTGTAACGTCTATGTCTGCTAGTCTTTGCCGCCTTCTTTCCCTTCTACCGTGCTCGGAAGAGAAATATTCGAATAAAGAAGTAATACCAGAGTATATAGAATATATTGGGACACTTGATCCTTTCTGAGGAAGTTGAGCGTCATTATAGTTATCAAGTACATGAGGCAAAACAAACAAAGCAGCCGTCAATCACTCAATACCTCAACAAATCAGTTGCTTAATGGAAGAAACAACCAATCCCTCAATCAGTCCAACAAATAACCAATTAAAATCAAACAAAACAAGAGAACAAGCAAGCAAATAAGCGCGCAAACAAACAAGTAAGAAGGTTTCACGCAACTGTCGCTCCTTCTGGCAGCCAACAGTGCGGCCGTTAGTGTCTGTCACTCAGACGTTACAGCTCGGGCAATTAACCCGCGGCTGGAATTTGTAGCAATACGGCGGCCTCTGGCTGGTTGGACGACGGATACCCGTTATACGTACAGCCTTCGCTGCACTGCGCGGAATTAGTGACAACGGATGTGGGAAATTCGCCCGCTCGCCAAAAAATTTCCCGCTCGATTCATTTCTCATTGTCGTGCCCCAACTGATCAGCGTCTGGGGATAAGTGCGATTCCCCTGCCAAGCGCTTCGTGAAACAAAGAAGCGAGGCGTGTTGCGAAAAGCACTCTTAACTTATTTAGAAAGAGATTGGCAGAGAGAGAAAGGGAGAGAGCAGTAGGTAAGTAGATAGATAGATAGATAAATAGATAGATAGATAGATAGATAGATAGATAGATAGATAGATAGATAGATAGATAGACAGACAGACAGACAGACAGACAGACAGACAGACAGACAGACAGACAGACAGACAGACAGATAGACAGATAGATAGATAGATAGATAGATAGATAGATAGATAGATAGATAGATAGATAGATAGATAGATAGATAGATAGATAGATAGATAGATAGATAGATAGAAATGGAATAAAAACACGCTTAGTGAGGAATGCGTTGTCTCTCTTTCCATATGACCTTCTCATAGTACATGATCGACATTATTTTTGTGCGGTGGAAGGATAATTATGTAGTTCAGAATGTTTTTCTTTTCCTCTATCTTTCTCTCTCTCTTCAGTGTCTGTTTCTAAGTACTCGTTGCTTCGTACATCACCACAGGCACGTAGCCAGAATTTTTTTTCGGGGGGGGGGGGGGGGGGCCAAGGCCTAATTATTCGAAAGAAAGTCTTTTTATGGTAAAAAGAAAAAAAAGTTGCCTAGGAATATAAAAGGCTGGACGAATTTCGGGGGGGGGGGGCCGCCACCCCCCCCCCTTGCCTACGTGCCTGCATCACCAGGCTTGGAACACT
This sequence comes from Rhipicephalus sanguineus, assembly GCF_013339695.2. Lineage (NCBI taxonomy): Eukaryota > Metazoa > Arthropoda > Arachnida > Ixodida > Ixodidae > Rhipicephalus > Rhipicephalus sanguineus. The sequence goes on along the minus strand of NC_051179.1, from coordinate 46,704,870 downwards.
TAAGCAAAATAGGAAATGTCGGCAACATGATAAGTATACCGCAGCAACACGAAAGAAGCGGCAATATTAACAAAAGCAAGCCGTACAATTGCACCATTGCAGAAAGCTTTCCAGCTAAGACTACATTATTCACCAGCTCGGACGACAGAGCTACGACCCTCCCCCCCTCCTCATTCCAACCCCTCCTTCTCCTTCACCCTTGGTCAAACTCTGTGCGCTCACAGAAGAGCCGCTACCCGATGAGTCGTAGCAACGCCATATATGTATACATTTTGCTGGTCACTGCTGCTGCTTCCCGGCGTTCCATCTGGCGCGGACATCAAGATCTCGTCATCGCGCTAATGGCCTCCTCCTATTGTGCGCGCGTACTGCGCATACAATATATCCCTCGGCTGCTGCTCGGAACTACGCGACTGATTAATGTCGCGAACAGCTTCCTGTATGTAATATGCCGTGCTCTACGGCTGAACACGGCCTCATTAGTACTCCGGACGAGACAGCAGTTAGCGGTAGGATGGATTAGACAAGTGTGGTGACCAGGAGGGGGTGCACAAGGAGTGTATGTATAGTATAGGGTTACTGTATTTGCTCCCCGAAGTAAACATATAAAGTAACTCTAGTATGTATAGAGTTATGCTCTATGTGCTCCCCTTGTTAGGAGCAAAGGGGCATACACGTAGCAGTTAGCGGAAAGATGGAGCAGCTAGACGCGTGCAGTGACCAACAGGGGGTGCGCGAAGAGTATATGTAGTCAGTAGAGTTACAGTATATGTTCTCCAAGGGGAACATATACAGTGACTCTGGTATGTAGTATGTAGAGTTATGCTCTATGTGCTGCTCTTGTTAAGAGCAAGGGAAGCATACATACAGTAGTATAGAGGGTGTTGGTAGTATAGCTTACGAGCCAACGACAGGTACTGGTGGGAAAGAAAGAAAAAGAAATGGAGGGAAGCAGCACGTATAGATCGATGGGGCCAGGGTCGCTAAATATGTAGGTATGATTATACAGACATATTTCAAAACGTCTCCTGGGCCCCGGTCGAAACGTTAGGAACAAAAAGTCACAGGGTCCTTTTTGCCTTCGCCTAAGACGACATGGAAGGCGAAAGCCGTCTCCTATTCCTTCTCAGTCGATGTATTGATCCTGCATCGCCCCCCACCGAAAGCTTTCGGCACCTAACGTGGTTTTGCACTGCCTCTATTCGCGGCGAGATCGACCTATAGGTGGCAGCACCGTCACCCCGCTAGTGTGGATACTGGTTTCGTGTGGTGTGTGTAGAAGTGCACGGGACTTCTGTTTTCACATCGTGATTTTGTGTTCCGTACCCGCAGAAAACTCTTCGTTATCGATGGTGAGGTTTTGTTCGGTGCCACAATGCCACACATACTGCACAGAGCCAGGGATAAGCTTCCATTTTTATCCCACCGACGCGGAACGTCGCCGACTGGCTCGTTAGGCCTCGTAACGGCAAGACGCCTTCCAAGTACGCGATGGTGTGCAGCAAGCACTGCGACGACGGCGCATTCGCATTCGCAGACGAGAAAGAATGGTGAGTAGTCAGCGATAACTTCGCTAATGTGTGCATTTATATGCTTTTTGCTGCTGAGCACTACGAGCGCGAAGACGGTCGCAGTAAGCGAACGCTCGGGGAAGCTTCCCGGTGCTTTGATTTTCCTACACTTCCGCAGGAAAATTAAGCGAAAATCAATCGAGAAAAAAGAAAATTAATTCATGGGATTTATTCTTTGTCATCCATGTACCGTCTGCGCTGTGAATGCAAAGTTTGTTCGCGCTCGGCTATGAGTCTGCTTAAACGAGAGTCCCCGAGCTATTTTGTAGTTCGCGCATGTTCCATTGTGTTTACACGGCCGCGAGAACAGTTCTCAGTGTTCCGCAGGGCAAGTATACGTGCACCGAAACGCGGCAAGTGTGTATGCATGATCTGGTGCATAGTAAAGGGTATCGTTTTATGAGCCCTCACTCGCCACGTAAGGGATGAAAATGCGCGAGCGAGTTTATCGCCACTGCTGATCTTGATGAATATATTTTTCTCGCTGGCTGTCTTTTTTTTTTAAGGGTTTTCACGGAAGAGATTGAGGCCTGACGCACTTCCGACACTGAACTTGCCAAAGCGCAAATTTGACAGGCATAAGCTACCTCGCAAGTACACGGGTGTCTTTGTATACATATCGCCAGAAGTTATAATTGCGCAAGGCAACTCAGTTTTGCGATTTCCGTGTCATACCATTTTCTGTTCTGTTTAGGGGACAATTTAAGTACCGAAGTGTCAGACGTGACTTGACAGAAATATTTCTCTGCAGTGGGACCAGGACCGTACACAACTAAAGCTCGTCGCGTAACCTATAAACGACAGTCTTGAAGTTATACACCTAACCACAACGCGCAAGCGCATGAGAGCCCCCCCCCCTTTTTTTTTTAACCACCGAGCCGCTAAAAGGCTATATTCACATGAGATTTAATACTTCTCATCTTTAGGACAACGTCGAGTGCACTTTGCAATGCGCTTGAACCACAGAGCGGCACCTACAATCATATGACTCTCGTGAACGGACGGTACGACGACCGCACACAGCACTCTCGACAAGTGCACTCACTGATCTTATTACAGTACATATACAGCCGATCAAGGCCAAATGCTTCTTTACATCGTGTTAGGCATACGTACGAGCGGTTAAAGTTGCACCAACGAAACGGAACAAACCGCCTTTTGGGGCCCTGCATGACGTACGCGCACATGCAAACACAACGCGGCTAGCAGACGACGCATGGAGCAATCCACACTAGGCGCGGTTCAGCCAGTAGCCGCCAGGCGGCGACTCCGCTCGATCTCGCGGCCAATAGGATCGGAGAAACTGCAGTCTTTCAGCACCTCACCTGGGTTTGCACTGCCTCCGTGATCAGCCAGCCTTTGACCAAGCGACGATGTCTTCTGATGGCGTCATCATGTAATGTCACGTGATGTCACAGCGACGACATAATGACGTCACAACATTTGACTATATTTGACGTCATGGTTACGTCATATGGTGACGTCATCACGTGATGATTTTTTCCGTCACTCGTGTTGATGCCGACGCCGTGGGACGCTGACTACACCGACGGTCAACTTCAGCGTTTGATGAGGAATCTAAGGCTTTCGCCTTCAAACAACCTTTGTACGTGTGTTCTTAATAACAAAGCTGTTTATGCGGTCCGTATCGCTGGCGTGGTCGCGCTGAAAAAAAAAGGAAAGGTCACGTGACCAGGATGGAGAGGAGGTCTGATGAGATGAATAGAGGAGTCACGTGATGAAGCATACGTAATGCCTAAAGAGAGCGGGTGTAGCGAAAGGGGGTATACCTGTATGATGGATAATGAAGGGTGGCGTGAAGCGTGACGTAGGTTAGATTCAGCCAATCAGGATTCAGCTAGTAATATATAAGAGAAGTGCAGGTGACAGCTTCGATGTCCGACGGCTTTTCCGGCGTAGAACTGGCTGGCATTTTTCTTAGTTTCTTTTTTACGCTACGTTTAGCGTAGATTTCGACGGAAGTTCCTCGCGGTAATATCGTAACCATGCACCATTTGTAACCCCGTCGCTCTAGCCGACCGAATCATTTGCGTAATTGCATGCAGTGTTTCCACAGACGATTTTAATGAGGTCTTACCGGTGCTCAGTTCCCGCATATCAAGCAGACTCCGCGGAGCCGCCATAACAGGTATGCAGGTTGTCCGTACCTGCATCTGTCGGGTTCACGACGACACACGCCTGCATCCGTTCTAAATCTCCCTATTAATTTCATTTTCTGTCCTGTTCTTCTTCTTCGTTGTTGCTCGTTGAGTCGTCCTCGCGCCAACGAGTTCCCCCAGCCAACCAAACGACATGCACGCCATGTCGTTCGTGCCGGCTGGCAAGCAACCTCCTACCCCAACCCCTCCCCCCTCCTCGGCAGACAACCCCCCTCGGCAGCAACCCCCTCCGCTGTGTGGTATTAAGTGGAAAAGTACCCAGTCATTTTAGCCCGTAAGTGACAATATCAAATGCGTAGGACGAAATAACAGCGACCCCCCCCCCCCCCCCCCCCCACCGCGCCTCTCTAACGAACTCGGCAACCTGAAGAATGTAATTGAAGCCACGGTGCATGCAGTGAACCGCGTAAGAAACAAAGAAAAAGAAAAGAAAATGGAAAGAAAGAAAGAAGGTGTAAGGGGGAAAAAAGAAATGAAGAAAGATAGGTGGCGCACGAAAGCAGAAGGGCGAATAGCAGACGAATCACAGCCAGCCGCTCCGCAGCGACTGCACTTTCGTCTCTGTTCTTTCTCCCGACCACTTATCGGCGAGAACCCCCCCCCCCCCCCGCCCCCCGTTCCTTCTACGCTCCTCTTCTCTCTCAAGGAAGACCGCGCAGGCGCTCTCGGCACCAAAGGATACAATCAATACAATGTATCTATTCTGCCGTGGCTAAAACGGCGCAGTGCGGTGCAAGCCAGCCGGTGCATGGATTGATCGCCGCGTGTCCGTGAAGCGCTGTCATTGTCGTCTTCAAGTATAACGGCGCCCGATCGGTCGCGCGACGCACGACTTCAGGGCCCGTATTCATAAAAAACGTCTCGCAATGAGACGATTTTTGGTAAGATTCTCGAAACAATTTTTGTAACAAAATATTTCAGCCAATCACGATGCGGGACATACTATTAGTGAAGCGCCCTTACGAAAGAGGAGTTTTGTGAATTTGGCTCCAGTATCATTTTGAGTTAATTATTACAAATATATTCCGTTACTACGCAGTTATTATGTAGTTATTTTTTTCTTTATAGGGTTATAGCGTAGTTATTTGTTAAAGCTTCGAAGTATGTGCGAGTCAAAAATTGAATGGCTAATTGGACCGAACTTCATTGGCAAGTTGGTTTATCGCGAATTTATAATTCGAAGCTGCGCGAAGAGACAGGAAAAAAATAACTAAAACAACCGCAGCAGGACAGCGTTCGTATACCTGGGCTCGTATACCAGAAAATAAGAATAAAAATAGAATAAATGAAATTGAAAAAAAGGAAAAACGTCGAACTTACGTTATGGAATCGTTCGCGAGCGGAAAATTCAGCCAATCCCGAATCTGGACCCTATCATTAGCGAAGACAGTTGACCAATGGGAAAGAACACACGCGAGCAGCGCGTGTCGTTTGGAAAAAAAAAACCCCACACCGACCTTCGAATGTCGTGAATTTGACGTTCTTATCGGTCGTGAACATGAATCCGCGTTTTTTTTTTTTTTTTTTCCTAGACGCTCTTAGATTCCGCCATGTTTAAGCATATCAGAGCAGGTCGTAACGGCCCTGTGAGCCAGTAGGAGTTCGCAATTAAGACGACGGATTCGAAAATTACGGCTGAATTTGGAGGGCGTCCTCAGCAGAGCACGCGTTTGACCGGTTGACGACAGCCAGGGGGCGCTAATTGGAACTCCAAAAGCGTAAGATGCTTATCGTATAGCACGTCTTACCTCAAGTGTAGCTTTCTTGAATTGGTGGTGCTGCCAATAACATAACTGTCGGGCGGGGCAATGCGGCGCCTGCGACTCGTATAAACAAAACCGAGCTGCGGGCGAATGCCGGGTGTCGGCACGTATATCAGCTGGCTTCGGCGGTGTTTTCCTGGAAGCGCGCCTTCGGAAACGCGTGGTGGTGTTGGCCGGAACATCTCCGTCAGCGCCTCGTACAACCGTGCGGTGGGCGCAAGCCATCGCGGGGGACTCGGACCGCGACGGGAGCGAGCGTCTGCTCAACGAGCTCCGGGCTCCGATTCACGACTTGAAGTGCTCGCCACGGACTGCGACTCTGCCGAGCTAAATGACCCGACGACTACGGTGTTGCAGACCTCAATGGCTGGAGGCATCCGAGCACCGTGCTCGAACCGTGGGAACGTGACCTCCGCTCGAGAGCGCCGTGCGTGAACTTGTGATGACCCCGTGCCGCAGTGTTTTTAAGAGACCTGAAGGGAGGGTCCGGGAGAGAGGGATTTCGGAACGCTCCGAGTGCGCATCGGAATAAACGAACTGCATTTTACCCAGTCTAAAAGTCTCCTCTCATCAGCGACATACGAGGGCCGGCTTTTTCGGTTCACACCGGAGAAAGGGGCACCCGAACTTCACTATAACATACTCAAATTTTAGCCGTATTAAAGGGGGAATGTAACGCTAAAGCGCCTGCGAATGCCGACCGGTACTTGACTGAATATCGCAAACGGCGTGTTTGTAGTACTTTGTTAACATACAGGGTACATCATAGAGCAGCAGGTGACGCAAAAAAATACGTAGACACAAGCAGTCATGTTGCCTGGAGCCGGGGGGGGGGGGGGGGGGGGGCACACCGGGCCCGTGCCCCCCCCCCCCCCCCCGATATTTTTTTGCCATAGCATACAAAGCACAAAATGACACTCGTCGACCCCATCTGACTGCCCGGCCCCCACTTCGGATCAAGGAGGATCAAATTTTTTGATCCTCCTTGATCGGATCAAATTTTTTGCCTACGCCCCTCGACATAAGCCAGGAACATAAACACATGACGAGCGCTAACTTCAAACTAAAATTTATTCTCAGAATCCGCGCCTATTTATCAACCAGCAAAGATAAAAACACCACATCGTCACCCAAGAAAGTACATCTCTTCCCACAATGAATAGCATGACGCCTCAACATCTTGAACGGCCCGTATACAACAAAAATGATGCACGCAAAAGGTAGCGCAGTCAACATAAGCCAAAAACTGAACGCGGCTGATTACGGAACGCGTGCTCAGACTAGAGACTTCTCGGAAAGCGTGTAGGTGCCAGGTTAGCTGTAAGGAAAGCTAACTCACACGGGTATAGGTTGAGGGAAGGCTGGCTGACACACTCGAGATCGTTCTTTTGAATAGAAAAAAAGCTTCCACGATCTCCCTGGACACCTTATTATGGTTCCAGTACAACACTCTTGTGTCAGTTAAAAGCGGTTCCCACCCGCACTGCTGACAATGCATCCCGAGATGCGAGTATGGTGAACCTTTGTGAGAGCTGAAATTCTCTCTGAGCCTAATGTTCAAACATCTGCCCGTCTGGCCGATGTATTTACGTCCGCATGTAAGATGGATGCAATAAACAACATTGCAAGTGCAAGAAACAAAACGCGTACCGTATACCTAATGGTACACTTATAGCCTTTTTGTTGCCGTCCTTACTGCAAAAGCGCCTCATAGACAGGGTGTTTCGGCTAACTTGCGCCTATAGTATTAGAGACAGACACATGCGCTACGCGTGTCGAATCGGCCCAGTATTTTTCTGAGCCGCAAGCAGCACGTCAGGATATTTTTTCCAATCCGCCAAGCTGAATACTTAACAAAGATTGTTTAATCAACATTTTAATTAATAACTCTAGCGAAAAATGCATTTGTTCTGAAACGTGGGAACAATTAATACATCCTAAGATAGCTGCCAATCCAATTAACTGGGTAATTAAGAAATATTGCTTAATTAACCTTTAAATCAGTAACTCCATCGAAAAATATTCAATAAGAGAGTTGTAACGTTTGTTCAGCAACTTCAGATTATTTCATCTACGCTATAAGATAGCTGCCCTGTTTAATTTTTCCCCCCCAGATTTTCTTTAGAGTGAGCGAAATTAAAAAAAAAAAAAAAGGATGCTTGGCGCAAGCTATAGCTGAAACACCCATTGTATGAAATCGGTTTGCCGCCGGGCAATGACAGCTTTCCATTGCTTCGTGAAAGCCGTGTTGTTATGCACGACTGTTACTAGTTTGCATGGTTTTTTTTTTTTTTTTTTTTCCATTGGCCGTATCTCGAAGGTTCCTGCACGGCGCACTGACTGCTGCAGCCTGCCACAGACCACCGCACATTTCTATTAGACTCTCATGTACGCCCACGAAGGCGCGATCGACAAATCGAACACGCGCCGAAAACAGCGCTCGATGTGCAGTCTCGGTATTGATTCTTTCTCTCGACTACATACTCCGCGGTAGTAGAGCTCGCCCTAACGTGCGTTTCGCGTCAATGCATTCATTTTGGAACGGTCGATCATGGGGAGCGATGTATGGGGAAGGAAACAGGCATACTCTGTACGTTAATTAGAATGAGGTCCCGTTGTCCGCATACATGGCGAATGGGAAGAGGAGAGCACCAGAGGGTTGCCCTATGGTGACTTGCTTATGTAGCTTCACACAACCCGCAGTATAGACAGTCTATTTAATAGACAGTCTATCTAATAGTTTTGATATTTAACAGTGATACAAGTGGGTTCAATAATGGTTCGAAACATAACTATACGCCTACAGCCTCTCCAAAATGGCGGCGGGTTCGTCGAGAACGCGTTGTAATCATGTTTTTCTGTATCTGCCATGTACGGGTTACAAGGAGGAGGCCGCCAAAAAATTATGGGTTTTATCGCGCCAAAACCGCGATATGATTATGAGGCACGTCTTAGTGGCGAGGACTCTGGCTTAATTATGACCCCCTGGGCTTCTTCGACGTGTACCTTAAATGTAATTGCACACCAGCGTTTCTGACTTTGAATTGAATTTTTAGTTGTTCAATATGACCCACAGGAAAATAAAGACAACTTTTCCACCCGTATAGCCATGCAGGTTCTGGAGTGCCCCGCTGTGCAACGTGCACTTTACAATCAGAAGGCGGTTTTGGCACCGGAAAAGAGCGGCCGAATGTCTACCACTTTTATACTTGGCAGTGTTCACCATGCTGCACGGTATTACGTGTACGTAAGGGGTCCACAGATTACAGCCCGCGCTACATGCGGTGCACTATCTATATCTTTTTTTCTGTCTTTTTTTTTTCCTCCTTGCATTTCCTTCTTGGCGTCCTCTTCCTTGGACTCTTTGCCAGAGCAATGTCGAAGCGAACTGCGGCAGGAATCTTGGGCGCCGACGACGAAGCAAGGGGAATTCCCTGGCATTGGCAGGGGCCATAAATCGAGAAGCAGAGCCAATTTGGCCGCGAAGGTAAATCAAAAAGCTTCTAAGGAGATGGAGAGAGAGAGAGCGAGAGAGAAGGCGTAGAGAGCGTGTGTAAGAGAGGAAGAGTGTTAGTGAAGGCAAGGAGGGTGCGAGAGAGAGTGAACTTAAGTGCGTGAGTGAGATTCTATAGAGAAATGTATAGTAGTGAGGACTAGCTGAGTGTCAGAGATAAATACTTCAGTACATATATGTAAGTGTGAACGCATGCGTTTGAGGGCTTCGGGAGTGTGAGATGGGGTGAGAGAGAGAAGGTGAAGAGAGCGTGTGTAAGATAGGGAGATGATTAGTGAAAGTGAAGGAAGGTGAGAGAGAGAGAGATCTTAAGTGTGTGAGTGACAGTCGGCAGAAATAGTGAGGACTATGTGAGACAGACGACTTCAGTACGCATGTGTGCGCATGCGTATATGAGGGCTGGGGGATTGTGAGAGAGCGTTAACACGAAATAGTAAGAGTGTGTTAGCGCGTTTATGAGAGAAAGAGAGAGCGCTGACGGTCGCTATTTCCTCGCACTTGCTCGCTTGCCTGTTCGTCGTGTTTGCACCGCGAGCAGAAGTATATAACAGACACACAACACGCGTCTGCTCTTTGTCGATGTGCCGTCTGCTCTTTGTGGTTTACAAGCGAGTCCCACGTGGCCCCAACGCAGTTTTTCTAGATTGAACCAACCAAAGACGAGGAAGATGAAAGCATGTGGCGAGTGCGTAGCATCAAGCGCTTAGTGTTCCTGCTTTTCTTGTTTTTCTATTTCTGTTTTGTTCGGCATCACCTGTAGGCCTATAGACAGGCACATGTAAAAAATGCCAGGTATAGCATGTAGTTTAAGAATCGTCTACACGGGTTGCCCCAAATAATGTTTTAACCACGAATTAAACAAACAAACAAACAAACAAACAAACAAACAAACAAACAAACAAACAAACAAACAAACAAACAAACAAACCACGATCATTTCGCGCTACACAGTTCGAACGAAGAGTGCTTACAGTGTTGGTTTTTCCCATTGATGGTTAACAGATCGATATGAATCGAAGAGTTTACAATGATGACAAGTACTGATAAGTGTCCGTTTACTGATACATATCAGTATTATATATAACTGTTGGGGTTTAACGTCCGAAAACCACGATATGATCATGTCGGACGCCGTAGTGGAGGGCTCCGGAAATTTCGACCACCTGGGGTTCTTTAACGTGTACATAAATATCAGTACACGGGCCTCAAGCATATTCGCCTGCATCGAAACGATACATATCACTATAGTGATGGTTCTGATACATATGAATACTGATAAGTACTGATATGGGTCCGTTTACGGTTTACAGTGGATCGAAGCGTGCACGGTAAACCACTTTGTACCCATAAACGACCTCAAGCAAAAACACTCTTTTCTCTAACCGGAATTCGCAAAAATAGGGGGGTAAGTTTGTTTTGCTTCCCCAAATAACCTTTTCGTTTGCGTAAGGGTTAATGCACCCCTCTAAGACACCCTCTTAGGAGCTAAGGGTGTTACGGGTAATCGAAGCATCTGTGGCCTATACGACGGAGTGCCGGCTGATAATTGGGACTCGCTGAATAAAGGGGTCATGAAGCACCCCTTGGGCTTGTTGAAAAAAATTCACAGCATATCCACGTGGTGAATGATGATGAGTGGGGCGAAGCTCCAGAGGGAATCATCGGTAAACCGTGAATCTTTTGTGTAACGCCCTATCAATCATCATATAAAGAGTGAGAAACACTGTGTGTATATTACAAACATCAAACTTTTATTTTTCTTAATTAGATGATGCTTGGCTTGCGTTGTCCCTTCATTATCACGGCTTTATGGGCCGGGAAGTAAAGGGATAGCGGTTCCTGTACGGGTTGCAATTGGAAATTTGAAAATACCATGGTCTATACACGTCCCTCGGATGGTCGTTGGTTTCACATGATCAAAGGACGTGCACGTGAGAGCATATTAGGCTGCCATATGTTGTATTAAGCACTCATTGTTCTTTTCGGTAATATCGATATTCAGGTCACCATCTAACACAAATGGTCTATTCTTGTACTTGTCATAATTACACAATGCCGTGTCAATGAATGTCTTGATATTCCCACTCGACAAATTGGGTGCAGGGTACATGGTCATGATGATGCATCCATAAAAATCGATGGCAGCATATTCACCGTTGTGGCTCTGTGTAGTTGGTAGTAGTTTCAGATCTTGTGCCTTTTCTGTTTGTTTGACGTATACGGCCACACCACCTACAGGACGCTCTGCATCATCGAAGCACACGACTGGAACGTATATACGGTCTTTTGGCATTCCACGTCTCGGTAAGACAGAGAACGTCCACCGCAGTAAGTATGGGGTCCCGTTCCACATCGTCTACGTGGGCATGCAAAGACCGAACGTTGAGGAGGGCAATGGTAAACTCGTTGGTAGAGTCAACGTCTTCTTGCAGGGCTCGGAGGTACCGCTGCGTCAACGCGGGTAGTCGATGTTGGTCTAGACGTTGAAATTCGTTCAGCATTGCCCTATCCTCGTTCTTGTCTTTATGGTAGAACCTGTAGTCGCCTTTAGCATTGGTAAGATCTTCTTCTTCTACTGCATACCAGAACGCGCGCAGTAAAGAAGAAAAAACGCCCTCAGGCGAACACGCACGAGAGTCTCACTCGTCAACGTCGTCTTCTTCTTCTACTGCATACCAGAACGCGCGCTTCTCACGAACTAGGGGTGGCTACTACAAACAAACAAACAAACAAACAAACAAACAAACAAACAAACAAACAAACAAACAAACAAACAAACAAACAAACAAACAAACAAACGGAGGATGGACAGACCCATGGCATAAGGAGCTTCGCCCCTAAAACACATCCTGCGGAAAGCTGACACGGCTATGAACTGCTCTGCCAAATATTGCAGTCGTGCGCGCCGCGTAAAGGCTACAAGCAGAACGCGAAGTTGCTGTTTTCTCAGGCGCCCTCTTTTCAAACAGAGGCCGTTCTCACTCTCGTCGGTGGGCGGGGCGTCTGCCGGTTGACGTCGCGATCTGCATCGCCGCGTCGCAAAAGACATAGCATCCTCATTGGCCGATAGCCGACGTAAATCGAGAGCGGCGTTCAGATCAGATGCGCTCCTTGCCACGGGGTGTCGCTACTTGCCGGTGCCACATAGAGTCACTGGAAAATTTCAGAGTACCGCAAAGGTAGGCTGCACGCGGGCAACATTGGGCGGCGGCGGCCATATCCCTTCCGGACCGTTCGGCGCGTTGGTAGCGTGTGTTGAGAAGTGACCGATCTTTTCGCCTCGATACCGTGTTACGCTCGGCGTAACTGCAATATGTGTGTGTGTGTTTCTTCAAAATGATATCAGAAGTGATTTCGAGTCATCGACAGTCATGAATCGACTGCGCGGTAAGCGGTGTAGCTAATGAAACGTGCGGCGAATGTTGCCATGTGCTCGCGAACTCTCTTCGTGGCTTCATCGGTCTCTTTTCGTTTCACAGCGGGGTGTGTTCGCAAGGTCCGTAGCTGTATAGTTGCATTAGCGTAATGACCGTACGAGATGCCCTTTATTTCGGCACTTGGTGAACGTTGACTGTTTGCGCTAGCTTTGCAGTCGGTGTTCAGGTTCACTTCATAGCGCATTCGAGAACATTATCGAACATCGAGAACATTCAGCATTGCGTCCTTCGACTGATCGTTGACGCATACCTTACTTGCGCACCATGCTTGCTGTTCAGCTGGGTGTTATCTGTAATAGAAGTGGTGTGTGTACGGTAAGTGGAAGTTGTGCGTGAAGTATTTGTCTCAAATCGGAACGCCAGCAGCCGAACGCACGGGCGAATCTGCGTGCGGTAGGTAAGGTGCATTTTATTTTGCGAATACATTGTCATTTCCTAACAGATACGTAGAAAATAGGCCATCAAAAATGATTGACCTCACTACTCAGTTTCATTTCCTATTTTTTGTCTCCTTAATATTCCCAACGTTACAGTGCATTTGCAAATATTTTGCTGTGTTCCAACAAACCTTTTTTTTTTTTTTGGCGTTGCCAGCGCGTAAACAGCTAGGGTTCGGTTTCTGCACTGCTTTTAATTTCAACTTTTTTTTTTGCGTGATGCACTCTTGTTAAAACTTCCTCGGCGCAGTGCTTTATGTTATTTTGATCAGAAATAGCACATCCCGAAAATTTTTAACGCGCATGCTACTGCAACACAGTATGTGTATACGAGCTAGGGCTCGCATGAAATCGATTCCCTCAATGCGTGGGAGGATAAGCCGTTTTTTTTTCTTTTTTGCTGTGAACATTTCTCACCCACTAAACAGTACACTCTAAGCCGCAAAGGACGAAAAGGGGTCTGTGGTTCGTCCTTTTTGGGGGTAACTGCACTGCCACAACCATTACTCCCTAAAGGATGAACGATTCGTCCTTTAGGGAGTAACTGTCAGGGGACGAACTGTTAGTCCTCAGTTCTTTTGAGGGACGAAATGTCGGGGTGTAAAAGTTACCCCTTTTAGGGAGTAACTGATTTATTGCATGGTAGCTGTGTAGGGACGAACTGTTACCCCTGATGGGACTAACAGTTGCTCCTTCTCGATAAAAAAAAAATCAATTTATTACAGTTTCTGGTTGAATTACCGAGAATTTGGAGGTTGATACACGCATTTGACGACATATACAATTAATATACAGAAATAAATTCAGAAGTAAATTACAGAAAATTCACAACACACACACACAGGATTCGAACTCGTGACCATTGAATCAGCAGTCGCGTACGCTAACCACTATACCACACGCCAGTACGCTGCAGAGTGAATATTACCGGGGCTATATATGTACAGGCACCGTCTGGAAGCTGCGCGTTCTGCCATGTTAGTCAAAGTAGCAAGATTCCTTATATTAGACTTCAGCCTTCAGTGTTTCGCAAGCAACCATTCGGTGATCACGTTCATGAAAATGTAAAATGCGTTGGATTGGTTTTTCGGCGCGCGTGTTTCGAGCGAATTTGGGCGCTTGATGAATGTATGTATATATAAACGTTCTCATGTATGCTCCCGTTGACGTGCCAAGCTTGCTCGCTTCTCACTGTACAGAACACGGTTGGTTATATCGTTCAGCGAAAATGTCTGCTTAATGACAAAAAAAAACGAAAACGTCTAAAGAAACAACCAAGTTTATTCAACGACTCGTGTCAATTCTGCAGCATCGTGCGTACACATAAATTGAACAAATTTGTTGAATACAGAAGATAGGATGGCTTCCCTGCATTATAGGAGAGACAATGAAAAGTGAAAAGTGCAATGTTTTATCCGAATGGATGCTGTCCAGCCGACGTCAGGAAGTGCAACAGCACCATCGACAGCTGCTGAGAGCGTGTTCATAGCTGCAAGATGTTGAAGACGTTTCTCAGGAGGCGCAACGCTCTCATTCATTGATTTCCTGAAAAAGTAATTGCAGAAGCATTAATATTTCCGGCAGAACTGTTCGTGCACTTGCAGTTACGTCACAAGGCGTCTGTTAGCAATGCTGCATGCGTATTTTAGACGAAAACTGCTCTTTCACCGGACCTGTCATATAGTGCAATGGAACAGTTCAGAATGTGTTATGAAGTTCGAAAAACCCGTCCTCGAGTTTAACGTTTCATGCTTTCACAGCGACACGCTAGTGGGCCCACTTATTTATCAATAAAGCTTGCTCTTCATTTGAGAGATAGAAAAATTAAATGATTCCTAGCATCGCTACAAACGAGCGAAACCGCCGATGCCGTCGCCGACTGCCCGTGTTACCGGTGCTAAGCCTTTAGCTAGACATACTATTTTAACAGCCCAATCTTCCCAAATGACTTGTTTAAATTGCAATAGAAGATATTGTGCGGAGTTTACGTGAATTTTCTTTTAAAAAATCGCGAACATTTCTGATAAACAACGCTTATTTGGGCAGCACTGAAAAAAAGCTATTTTTGAACAGCTGTACTTGCTACAGCTAATGTTGAGCCTTCACCGAGGTTACCATATTTCGATGGCCCAACCATCATGCTTGTAATTCTATAGCAGGCGGGTCAGCAATCGCGCAGAACGTGAATGTTAAACATGCGGTGACCGTTCAATATCAACTGCACGCAGGTAAAATCACGCGGAGTGATGGCAGCCTTGTTTACACTCACCCCTCAGGCGATGTCCCAGTCGGCGCGTAGCATTTCGATAGGGTAGCACTTCATTCCAGTAGCAGATCACGTTTACCACAACGCGAAGATGATTCAGTGCACCACAAGTGACAGCGATCGCAACCACGAAACGAGAACACATCCAAAACACACCGCGAAACCGCCGAGTCCTAGCTTGCCGTGCATACGACGAGAACACCACGCCGCGCATTGATACAGCTTGGGCGCCAGCACATTTTTTTTTTTTTTGGGGGGGGGGGGGGGGGGGGAGCTTTTTCACATGTGTTTATTATTATGCCATATGAACGATATTACTTCACTTCTGCCGCAGTTGCCGTAGTTGACAAGACCGTTTGCACTTAAATAAACTGTTAACAGTTCATTTCTTTAGCGGACTATTTGAATACGCGCATGCTGACCATTCGTTCGAGGCCGCCACTACGCCGGAAAGTTCCATGGGAGTAAACGTTGCTCCCTGTGGTCTAACAGTTCCTCCCTCACTTTGCACACGGCACCCTCGTCTTGCAGTTAATCCCTCCGGGGACGAACTATCTGTTGCGGGGACGAAATGCAGCACTTACTCCCATTTCGCACCTTTGCGGCTTAGAGTGTATTGTAAGGGTGCGCTCGGCGTAATGTAGCATTAGCAACATTTAAAAAATAAATAAAATACGCTTAATAACATTGCCTTATATCAAGTTTATCAACAGAGTTCCACGCTTCAGTTTTGCGCAGTGGCAAATGATCACGCGACAATTGCCTTCAAGGTATACAGGAAACAGTTATTATTTTAATAAGTCTTCGATTTCGCTCTCGTGCGTGACACACTTATAACTCGAAATGCATGCACAATCTGTTCAACAGATCGAGATATAAACAGCCAAGCAAATAGAAAGGTATGTAGTATGTAGTTTTCGATATCACTGAGCATAGAGAACCGTAAAGGTGAAGTATCCTGTTGCATGACATCTTTTCCAGCAAAGTTTGTGTAGTTCACTGCAGAAAGGAGTGTTCTTCGAGGGGGGCGAATTCATTCCGCGGCCAACTATGCAGCCACGTACAACGACACTCTGACGTTAATGTTTCCCACACGGAATTCAAAAATATACGAAATTCCCGGAGTGGCTCACCAGTAACGTTCGGTTACCGGTGAGCTACTCTCTGGCATCTGCATGACGCGTTTAAAAAAGCGACGAAGTACTTCTAGGGACCGTGGTACTGCTAAATGTCCGGCCGCAGTATCCTGTTGCATGACGCTCTGCATTCAACGCGCCTGCACCCAAAGCGCTTGGAAGGGATATGGCGGCGAGAGGTCCCGTGATGCGAGTAAGCCAATCGCGTCGGCGGCGGCGCGCGGAAAACAGATGCGATACTCTGAAAATTTTCTAGTGACTCTAGTGCCACACTCCTCAGTACACGGTAGCCGCACTCGTGCACGCCAATCACAGCGGGAGAGCGATCGCGTTTCATGACGCGCGCTGACGTAACTTCTTTCCCCCGTGCCATCCCTCCCTGTCTAGCTGCCAGTGCGCTCGTCGGCATGAGAAAAGAGAGAAAGCGCTGAGAGCGTGCGCCAAACCCCCGTAATTCCGCACATTCTTGACAGATTCGAGAAATTTTTGCGGCAATCGATTCGGGAGGCAGTAGACTCCGATACTGAGGTCATTAGACCCTTACTTGGAAAAGTGGTTCATGACCCCTTTAAAAAATACGACGCCACTTCTCCCGAACGCGCAGACCAGCAGCGGCGAGTAGCGCGCGGCGGTGGCGGAGAGCGCGTGAGATGCCGGCTCCGGTGAGCCAGCTGTGTGACATCACTGATCCTCGCGCATGCGCAGCACGGCTCATGAGGATCCACGCAAAATCGGCTCCGGCTAGGCAAGTGTAGCTAACGCTACAAAATGGCGAAGCTTGCTGAAACAGCGAAACTGGACGACTCTGAAGTCTAACCCACGGTTGCTTCTATGTTACTGCTAGGCTTTAGCTAGGTTAGTCACGACACGGATGTCCAAACTCCAGAGCCGAGCATTCGCACCTCTCAGAGATCTACGGGCACGTCGTCGTTCGCGTAGGCGTTCCATCGCTTCGGGCTCTTTTCGCAGCCGCCGTTGCCTTTCCCGTTCCCTAGTATGACAGCTTCGCAGTATATATTCGTGCCAAGCCTGAAAAAAGGGCGCAGCTGGGTGGCCTTCTTTGTTTCTCATTATTTTTTCTTTCTTTCTTTAATTCTTTCTCTTTGTTTCTCGTATCTCTATTTCGTATCTGCTCCTTTCTCTTTCTTTCTCGCTCTTGTTATCTTTATTTCTCTTTCTTCCTTTCCTTTCTCTCTGCTTTTTTCTCTCTTGATCTTTCTATTCAGTTCTATCTCTCTCTCTCTCTCTCTCTCTTAGCGAACCAGTGGTCAGTAGTGGGATTTGCCCAATTTTTGTGGCACATGATAGTTTCGTGGTAGGCCGCACAAATTACGGCTAGCTTAAACAGCCCTGCTGTTAGAAGGCGTTGAATATCAGACGAATTTTGGTTAACAGCTAGATATGTCTCTTTCAGAGTCATCTACAAGCAGACCATAAATTTACGCGTATTCTTTGAATGTTTATTAAGGCGAAAGCCGTAGATGCCCGATCAAAGGCGAAATTTCACCGTCGGTGTCACGCGTCAGCGGCGTCTCGCGTCATGCGGCGTCGGGGTCGAGTGACGCAAAAAAAAAAAGAAATCGTCATCGCGTGATGACGTCACCACATGACGTCACGATAACGTCACATATCGCCAAAGTTTGTGTCGTCATCACGACTACACAAATTTTGGTGTGGCGTCAAGTCACGTGACGAAACGTCGTGCCGCCATCCCATGACATCGTAGCTTGGTCAAAGGTGGGCCGATCACGGAGGCAGTGCAAACCCAGGTGAGGTGCATCCTATCTTGGAGGCAGTGCAAAACCACGCTAGGCGCAAGAAGCTTTCGGAGGGTGCTGGGGCAGGATCAATACATGGACTGACAAGAAAAATGAGATGGCTTTCGCCTTCGAGTCGTCTTAGGGAAATGCGTAAGGGACCCCGTGAGTTTTTTCTTTAATTATGTGGAACAGGAATATATATATATATATATATATATATATATATATATATATATATATATATATATATATATATATATATATATATATATATATATATATGCAAGCCATCGTATCTTGAGCCGCAGTTCAGTGCCGATGGAAATATTCCTGTTCCTGATATATATATATATATATATATATATATATATATATATATATATATATATATATATATATATATATATATATATATATACCAAGTGATTGGTGAAGGCAGCTTAGCGCGAGCGCTCTGTCCATAAGGTATTTTACAATATTCTATGTTGTCTGTAACGTTGGGAGCATACGTGCGCCTTCTTTGCTGATGTCAGCTGCAATTGAATGTTTCCTGACTGATAGTCTTTATTTATCACTGTTTTTCAGTAATAAGGGTGTTTAGACGATTGGCAACACCCCATGATATGGGTGTTTTGATTCGTGAAAATTTCTTTTTTTTAAGGGTGTAAGGGTGGGTGCTAGTTATAGACACGGTAAAACACCCTTAAGGGCGTTGACTGGTTTACAGTGTGGAGTAAAAAATGCTAAGAAGACATCTGTACATGCGTGTGTGGACAGATCGCGCTCGGTTAGTTTGATAAGTTTCGATTACGGTTGCAACGAGTTTTATAAGGACCGATAAGCTTGGGATGAGGTGCTTGTGGAGAGGAAAATGGGCTATTTCGACACGATTATCGCGGTAGTGACGAGAAGGTTTTGGCGAGGATCGTCATATATATATATATATATATATATATATATATATATATATATATATATATATATATATATATATATATATGACGATCCTCGCCAAAACCTTCTCGTATATATATATATATATATATATATATATATATATATATATATATATATATATATATATATATATATTTTACATCCACTAATCGACGATATCTTCTCATCAAACGAGTTCAAACACATATATTTCGGACGTATATCTGGTCGATCTAAGCTCAAAATATTTCCTTCGAACGCGTCTTTTTAAAGGCAGCACCCAGCTCACATTCGTGCTCCTTTTCTTTTAAATGCGAATGCATTTCTTAGTCGGGCTATGTGAGGCATCCGGCGTTGTCCGCGGCGCCCTCTCCCATAGCAACAGCTGCGGGCGCGCGCGCTTATCCTCGCCCCTAGAAACCGGAGCATGTGGTGCGAGAGAGTGTAGGAGAGGGTAGGTGCAGTGCTTCGCCGCTCCTTCTCTCGCCGTTCGCTCTCTCTCCTCCCTGCGCCCCACTCTCCCGTCCGCTCGCGCCTCACTCTCGACCGTTCGCTGGCTGGGCGCCTCTCAAGAACATCCGGAAATGTGTGCTCGAGACGCCGCTGTGAAACGCCAACGCCGAGCCGAGAACGCTCGCGCCTCACTCTCGACCGTTCGCTGGCTGGGCGCCTCTCAAGAACATCCGGAAATGTGTGCTCGAGACGCCGCTGTGAAACGCCAACGCCGAGCCGAGAACGCTCGCGCCTCACTCTCGACCGTTCGCTGGCTGGGCGCCTCTCAAGGCGATGGCAGAAGTCGGTGAAGGCGAATGTCTGACGGCAACGGTACCCTCTCTCGGCGCAAGAAATGCAATCGCATTTCCTCACGATTCCATTCGGGGAGGTGGGGGAATTTTTTTCTTTTTTTTCCTTTCTTGCGCTTCCCTTTACACGGTGTTACCTTACACGATTAGATCGGGTTTCCCCGTGGGCAGAACGAATGTAAACAAAACGAAGAAAAAGAAAGAAACAAAGACTGCACTCGCTCCGTGCGCACGTCGTGAAAGCCGATCTCCTCGCCAGCCGTGTCTGTGGTAGACACGAAGGGCAGGATGGAAATCGATAGGGCCGCTATTACGGCTCAAAGCCGAGGCGAGGTTAGAAGAAGGAGAGCGCCAATTTACGAAAATAGGATCGCATACATCATCGCTGCCCAGCATGGATAAGGCCGAGTAAAAAAAAGAATCAAGGTGGAGTGGTTGGAGGAGGCGGTCGGGTTGGTGAGGAGTTTGAATGAGAGCAGAGAGGTGTGCGTGAGTGTATGCTTATACATCGGGGGTTTGCCGAAGACCCGTACAGGCTGTTATGGGAGATCAGCCCTAGGGGTATTACGGAAGGTTTGGCGAGGGAGAGAGGTCGCGTGTACGGCTTTCGAAAAAGACTCCGCGGTGTTCAAGACGTCAACTTAAAAAGGGACCGAAAGCTGGCCAGAACGTGCGATTAAATCTCGATGGAAATGAAAAAAAGAAATCACGCCATATCCACGAAGTGAATGATGATGAGTGGGCGAAGCTCCGGAGGTAATCTGGTAAACCGTCAATCCCCGTAAATTTTGCCCACTCGATCATCATACCAAGACCTGACACACAAACGCGGGGGTCCTCATATATGACGTTAAGCTCAGGGGAACGTTTGTTGTCGGCGTTGCCGTTTTGCATTTCGAGGGCGAGAGCGCGTTCACGATCGTTTTCATCCATGGCAGAAAGAGAATGTGTGGTCTGGAACGCGCTTATACTTCAGGGTCATCAGCGTCATCGTTATCACGTGTAGAGAGAGAGAGAGAGTACAACTTTATTAAGAGTCCAGTGCAGACGCAGAGGTTGCCCCGCGCCACTCGGCTACTCCCACGTTGGGACCGGCAGGTTTAGCCTATATAACGGCCCTGTCGCGGGCGCACTGGACGGCAAGGATTTGGTCCTGTAGGTTTGGGCTGCGCAAAAAGCGCATCCCACTCGGCCTTGCTGTGGGTACATTCCACTATACTGGAACGCGCTTATTCTTCATGGTCATCAGTCGTCACCGCCATGGAACGCGCTTATACTTCATGGTCATCAGCGTCATCGTTATCACGTGTAGTGGGTACATTCCACTATATTGGAAAGTGCTTATTCTTCATGGTTAGGGTAGCCACCCTATCATGGTCATCAGTCGTCATCGTCATCTTTATCACATGAAGTGGATACATCCCAATATGCGTGGCTACGTACCAAAACGAGACACAAGGGATGGACAGACCCACGGCTTTAGGAGCTTCGCCCCTAAAAAAGACCGTGAATTAGAGAGACAGATTCAAGCATCCTTCGCGCGATTTCAGTAGGATTATATTTTTAATTTGAGTTTAAAGTTAAAAAAAAACGGTATGTCGCGCAACCTAGCGGAAGAGCTTTGATGCTGCACGATGGAGTCGTTCCGTTGGCTGTACATTGTCCGATGCTTTTATGCGCACCGTATAATTAGTGCTCTAGATTAGAGTATGTACGTTAACATCCGTCCGCGCTCTATTCTGCACCGGTTACGAGGTATAAGGAGTTGCACGCTGAGAAGCGGCGCTGCCTTCGCAGCAGTTAGTGGTATACATGTCGAGCCGCGGCGCATGCGCGCAGAATGCACGCGTCAGCAGCAGACCGCCGCACACAAACACGAACCGCTGTCGCGCTCAGCTCCCACTGTTTGCAGCATGTGTCGTATGTACGACTTCACAGTCGCTGCAGATCGAAAAATTCTGAGCATAAATTGTTTGATGGCGTTTTCCGCGTTACCATTCCGTGACTGATCAAAACAAATGCGGAAGTTCAGGGGAAGATGGAAGAGATTTTGAAAACTTCGTGAACACGGGGGTGCACGCTGGTCGTTGCAAAAGCGGTTGCAGCCTTGAAGAAGATAAGTCGGCTTGTCGAAATGTCGGCTCCAGAGACAACCCGTGTTCAAGAATTTTTCATGTCATTCTGTGATTAGTAACTCTGACCGGTAAGCTTTCCGTTACATCAAAGAAAACGGGTACCATAAAAATTGGTTATCGGAACGAAGGGATGATAGAGAAGTGAGCAATGCATCCGACTATGAAAGAGCGTGAGAAAGAGAGAGAGAAAAAAGAGAGCAATCTGGGAGCGGTGTTCAAGCATCTATACAAGAAACCGTGCATGCACTAACTCCTTCCTTGCGGGAAAAAAGCAGCGGTACAGACTCGACCAACTAGCGCAAGCCGATGGGTTCCATCCTTCAACCACTGCGGCTTGGCTCGGCTTGTCTCGTGTTTGTGCGTGCGTGCTGCTTTTAAAACTTGCTTGGAACGCGCCGCGAGCGCCTCGCCTCGGACATGTTTACGTCGGTCGACGCTGGGTTAATAAATAAGTGCAACGTTTTGCTGTCTATTTCTTTTTCCATTTCTCTATCGTCTTATCGTTTTTTTTTCTTTCATCTTTCCGGGGCGTTGGCTGGAGACGCCTAGGCCTTCATTCGAAAAGAAAGAAAGAAAGAAAGAAAGAAAGAAAGAAAGAAAGAAAGAAAGAAAGAAAGAAAGGAATTGGATGGGACCATGCATGCAGGAGCTTTGTTGTAGAAGGGCTGTTGCAAGAAGAAGAGAGCGATGGAAAGGCTTCAGTCGAATGAAAAAGAAAAACAAAGCAAAAATAAAAGCGTGAGCTCACCGTCTAGAGCAGCAGGAAGGCCGGGAGCACGAAATGGTAAACAACAGATGCAACAAATAAACAAACAATCGGGCAAAAAATAATAACGGGAGGAGACAAAGGGTATGCAAGTCTCTGAGATGGAGGAGAGGGTGGGAGCGGTTTCGTTGGAGTCACAGGACTTGCTTACTACAGCTTCGGTCATCCGAAAGCAAGAGAAGAGAGAGAGAGAAAGAAATGAAATGAAAGAAAATATGGCTTCGAGGAGAAGGTCGTTCACCCCTTCGCGCCGAGCCGCCGTCGTCTGCTTCGTCGTCTGCTAGACGCCCAGAAAGCAGACGACGAGTTGAGGCGAGTGGATGTAAGAAAGAGAGAGAGAGAGAGGACGCGCAGCGGGTTATGCGGCCGGAGCCAAGTCAAGACAAGCCAGGCATCTTGCTTCGTCCGGCGCTGTCAGATCAGAGAGTGCTGTGGTGAAGCCCACATAGCTGTCGCGCGGCAGGCTTTTATAAGTCGTCTTCCCGCTTCTACTTGTAACGGCTCGCGACAGCGCCGAGTCCCTCTTGTCCGCGACCAACGTGTGATGAGGAATATTGGTGGTTAATAACGAAAAAAACCGCAACTTTAACGCAGACTAAGAAAGAACACAGTAGGGAGCGCTTTTTGAAAAATTTTATTTAGGAAATATCGTTCTCACATACCTGTATGTATGACATAAATGTTCGTCACCACAAATGATCGTTATTATCTAAAAACAGTAGCTCTGTCCTGTGTTCTTTCTTAGTCTCCGTTCAAGTTGCGCTTTTATCATTATGAACACATACCAACATGGCCAATAGGCAGTTATCCTAAATATTGGCGGTGTAGACACGATCTCTCCAATTTTATTCACCGCGTGTTTACAGGAGGTTTTCAGGGCCCTAGATTGGGAAGAGTTAGGGATAAGAGTTAATGGAGAGTATCTCAGTAACCTACGATTCGTTGATGACATTGCATTGATGAGTAACGCGGGAGACGAATTGCAGCTCATGATTACTGAACTGAATACGGAAAGTAGAAGAGTAGGTCTGAAAATTAATATGCATAAAACTAAAGTAATGTGGAACAATCTTGGCAGAGAACAGCGCTTTGCGATAGGTGGCGAGACACTGGAAGTTGTAAAGGAGTACGTCTACTTAGGACACGTAGTAACCGCGGAGCCGAACCATGAGAGTGAAATAACTAGAAGAATAAGGATGGGTTGGGGCTCATTCGGCAAGCATTATCAAATCATGAATGGTAATCTACCACTATCCCTCAAGAGGAAGGTATATAACAGCTGCATCTTACCGGTACTTACCTACGGAGCAGAAGCCTGGAGACTTACAAAGAGGGTTCAACTTAAATTGAGGACGACGCAGCGAGCGATGGAAAGGAAAATGATAGGTGTAACCTTAAGAGACAGGAAGAGAGCAGAGTGGGTCAGGGAACAAACGGGGGTTAAGGACATCATAGTTGAAATCAAGAAGAAGAAATGGATATGGGCCGGGCACGTAGCACGTCGGCAGGATAACCGGTGGTCATTAAGGGTAACTGACTGGATTCCAAGAGATGGCAAACGCGTGAGGGGGAGACAGAAAATTAGGTGGGTAGATGAGATTAAGCAGTTTGCAGGTATTACGTGGCAGCAGAAAGCACAAGACCGGGTTGATTGGCGGAACATGGGAGAGGCCTTTGCCCTGCAGTGGGCGTAGACAGGCTGATGATGATGATGATGATGATGATGTTGTTCCTCCGCCCCAATATGATCCCTGCTTTCTTGATATGCTGAGAAAAACAAAACAGATAGATAGATAGATAGATAGATAGATAGATAGATAGATAGATAGATAGATAGATAGATAGATAGATAGATAGATAGATAGATAGATAGATAGATAGATAGATAGATAGATAGATAGATAGATAGATAGATAGATAGATAGATAGATAGATACCGGGGTAGACAACTCAATCACTGCATTGATATAGTGTTATAAGTATATTCTATAGGCACTATAGCATTGAGATTTAATGAAGATATATCGAAGCTCATGCAACAGCCAATAGCCACCATTAGCAAGCATTCACGCACCTTTATAGCACGTACACTTCAGTCAGCGTTAGCCAAGACATTGGCCATAACCTAGCCAACATGAGACAACTTTAGAGTGCTGGAAGTATAGTATGTGAGTAAATGCGGCAATTGAAATCCGGCGACCTTGCGAAACAGTTTGTTATAGTGCACTGCCTTCGCGATCTATACAGGCCCGTATTTTTCGCGAGAAGTAGGACACCGTACCCCATTACAGACTGCGGATGGAAGAAACCATGGATGAATATATCAGGCAGTTTTCGAATAGGATACGCGAATCTTGCCGTTAGCATTTCTTGCCACTGGGCATGCGTCATACGCTCTTGGGTATAATGCAGGTTATATTTCGAAAATGGCGTACGTACCCAAGCAACGCAAACCCGCCGAACCCTACTATAAAACTGTGTTGACTTCAGCATAATGGTACGGGCGTTCGGTTGCACAGGCAAATTTCTTCCTTCCAGAAAGCGCGTGGCTGTCTCCAAAAGCAGCAGCAATAGCAGCAACAACTACAAGAGGGTATCTGACCGATTACTTTTCTTTGAAGCGGTTAGACTCAGCATGACTATAGTATATTGTACAGGCGGATGCACGATAAATTTCTCTTTGACGTTTGGCTGATTAAAAGCAAGATTCATTAATTACACACGTTCTTATTGAATTATAGTGATTTCCAAAGGCGTAATTGGAGCCAAGCCCCCTCGACTGTCCACGAAATTCCGCACATATTGTTCCCAATTTATCTGCTCCAGGTCCCACACTTTTAGCGATGATCCCCGACCGCCTGCTGACATCAGCGGTGTCTTTGGCCCTGAATTCATTTGCTGTAAAAGCAAGCTATTGCAGCAAATATATCTGTCTTCTGAAACAAGCTTTGTAATTCTTTTTTGGCAACTCGAATTACCTCAAATCGAGACCACGTAGGAAACAATACACACAGTATAGGTAAGCACACACACACACACACACACACACACACACACACACACACACACACACACACACACACACACACACACACACACACACACACACACACACACACACACACCAAAGAATCCAAACAAGACATAGACGTCGTGGGAGGATGAAATCTTGAATTGGTGAGAATCTCTCCTACAAAGAGGTATACGCTGCTGGAGTAACGTTTACACAAGTCGATGTTCCATTCGTCAGGGCACCAATAGGTTTCCTTAGCGGTGTTTCTTAATACACGCATATGCGCTACGTTTTTTTTTTCGTTTTTTTTTTAAAGATCTGAGAGATCTGAGATTTGGTTCATTTCACCATATCGGTACACTTGCAGCAACAGAAATGTGCCATTTATGATGAGGATAGCAGGATAAAAGCTGCAATAGCTGCAATTTCTTTCGGAAGGACGAAGATTGCCGCCAGTCTGTTTTCTTTCTCTCTCTCTCTCACTCCAGCGAAGCGATGTGGAGGGAACAGTGACAGACAAGGGAGAGAAGGAAAGACAAGGAAAAGTAGGAATTGCAACTTCTCCGGGGCATGCATCGCGAGTGAACCAACGAGCAACTTGCAACAACGACGCAAAGAGAGAAGCTATGCGACGACGAGGTCGCGACATACACACACACGGGGTCTTTCTGTCTGCTAGCCGTTTGTCTGCGGCATGTGTGTGTGTGTGTGTGTGTGTGTGTGTGTGTGTGTGTGTGTGTGTGTGTGTGTGTGTGTGTGTGTGTGTGTGTGTGTCTTTGTGTGTGTGTGTCTTTTTGTGTGTGTGTCTTTGTGTGTGTGCGTGTGTGCGCGCGCGTTTCCAAGAGCACGACGCTGGCATTCGCTACTACACACACCGTTTCTGCCGAGACGCTTGCTGTACCCGGCAAGAACGAAGGGGGGCTCGCGGTTCCGCACCCCGAAATAAACAAGCCGGCCCGTATTAATCAGGGGCAGACTCCATTAACTCTGACAGCTTGCGGAGGGAAGGAGGAAGACGACGGTTCCGTGCCTCTCACCCCCCCCCCTTCCCGCTCTTCCTCGTCCTCCTCTCTTACCTCCCCACCCCTTTCTCTCCTTCCTCAGGCGTCAGACTCGAGAGCGACGCTTGTACGTAAACGATGCGCGCGCTTTTTCAGTGTTAGCGCGCGCGCATGTGTGGTGCTAGCGAGCGCATAGCGCCTGCGTGTCTGTGTGTGTTTCGGGCTATTTACGCGCTAGGGGTGGGGGGGGGGGGGCGAGAACGGCTGTGTGTGGCGGGGGGGGGGGGAGGGGGCGGTTGCGTATGCGTGGAGAGCTATGGCGGCGGCGCCCGCTGTTGCGACACAAGCACGGCGATGCGACGACGAGCTCTCGTCTTGTCAACAAGCGAGGAGGACAAGGCATAATGAGAACAGGACTAGTGAGGGAGGGAGGTCGCCGAGGGCATTCCCAGAACGTAACGACGGGCGGTTCGCGCCGCGTGGGGGCGGTTTCGTTGTCGAGTGTTTGGTGCGTAGATTATTCAGGGGACGTCGTTGTGAAGGAGAAATAATTCGGATACGAGCAGGCAAAACAAAGTTTCGAGGGAATTGTCATCAAGTCAGCTTGATGACAAGAGACACTTCTCATAATTGTAAAGTTAGCTTTCCTGCTATGCAGCTGCCCCAACTAGCGGCTAGTCGCTTACTGCAAACAGCGTGTTCAAACGCAGTTTGCTTGCGCTATGACGTGGACAAGGTAGACTCGGCTCTGCTTGCGCTATGACGTGGACAAGGTAGGGTCGGCTCTGTTGAGATAAACACGCTTAATAAACCAGCCCCAGCACGTGCAACTAGGACCTCGTGTCCACGTGAAGCACGACAGGTGCCGCCATTGGGCGAAACACAGCGCAGAGGAACGCACTTGCGGATTATGAAAAGGTTTTATTCCCTCGAAAAAACTCGAAACGGGAAGGAAAAGCCTTTGCGACTGTTCAGAGGGAAGCTCATTATATCTATCTATCTATCTATCTATCTATCTATCTATCTATCTATCTATCTATCTATCTATCTATCTATCTATCTATCTATCTATCTATCTATCTATCTATCTATCTATCTATCTATCTATCTATCTATCTATCTATCTATCTATCTATCTATCTATCTATCTATCTATCTGGCAGGCAGACAGACAGACAGACAGACAGACAGACAGACAGACAGACAGATAGATAGATAGATAGATAGATAGATAGATAGATAGATAGATAGATAGATAGATAGATAGATAGATAGATAGATAGATAGATAGATAGATAGATAGATAGATAGATAGATAGATAGGTTAAGGTACGGACGCCGACAGACAAGAATGAGTAGAGTTTCTATCGCACATTCACAATGAAATAATGCAGCGACGGCGAACCATGAAACTGCTTTCAGTTATGAGCAAAGCGAACAGGCTAATCAACTACCAGGAAGCTGCTTACTACTTCTGTGCTCGTTTCATTATTGTCGTATTCTACCATGCGACACGAACAACATTACTCTAGCACAAATCACGTTTGTTTATACGACGTATTGTGTCGTTTCCCATAGCAACGCACGACGCGCCGCCGCTCTCTCGTGGATATGCTGACGCAGGCTCGGTCTTTATTAAGGGAAGAGCCTTTTATGTCCCGTGAGTCAAAGAGACAACGCGAGATATTACGAGACTTGACCACGCTCTGCGAGACCATAGTGAAACACTGCGAGATTCGGCGAGACCAGGCGATACATCGCGAGGCCTGGGCAAAATGTCACGTGACGTCATCGATGATGTCACGTGACAAGATGACGTCATCCATAACGTGTTTACGAGGCCACCTATGCGGCAGCTGAATGACTTCCACAAACATTCTTCATCACTGCCGTCCCACTCACCTGTCCAGTCATTCTCCGAAACGTCTATGCGTTTCTTTCGTAATGACACATTGTGTAAACACTTCAGCGCACCGTCTTTCCTGACGCATAGGGCACGCTGTATGTTCCACGCATAGGATCCACGTGGTTTTGCCTGTTCGTGTCACAACATCGCGTCGTTGTAGGGTGCGTTCGAATGATGTCACGTGTGCCATATTGTTGTCCTCTTCACAGCTTTGCTCATGGAATTATGGGGAATCAGGTAACTCGCAGCCTTTCAACGTGCTGTCTGTGCTACAATATGGTGACTTTGATGACGTTGGTACGCCTTTTCGTTAATTTGATATTTAACAAAGTGTCGTCACAGTTCACGTACCAATCCCTCTCCTCTACATACATAATAAACACACACACACACACACACACACACACACACACACACACACACACACACACACACACACACACACATACATACATACATACATACATACATACATACATACATACATACATACATACATACATACATACATACATACATACATACATACATACATACCGGGACTGAAATGTCGCGAGGCGTAAACAAGCGGTGTCACAACAACGGGGGCAGAAAAGACACAGCCACGACAAACAAAAAGCTGCCGCGTGCAACCATTCTCCGAAATTGCCAGCCTGCACATAGTATACATCCCGAAGAAACGAGCGGAGCGCGCGCACCACTCTATAGATACATGCATACTCCGAAGCCTCCAAAACATACAGACCACGCATACGTGAAAGCCGAGGAGCACAGAGCTATAGCTGCAGTTTCTCCTTGTCGCGTACATATATACCTACTCTCACGAAACTGCCATTTGCATGAGTAAAGCCCTTCCTCTGTCCTCGATGTTTCGTTTTCTCTCGCTCTACCCCCCCCCCCTCCTTCTTGCCTGCAGACATGCAGCGCTCCATAGCGAGCGTGTTCTAAAGCTTACACAGGCACGGAAGTGTTATGCTGGCTGCAGCCCTTGGTGTGTGTTTGCGTATGTGTATATATTTATACGCAGGCGCGTACTATATATGTGCGATATAAACTTTCGTATGCCGACACGGGCATCGGAGCTTGCTCGCTTGCTTGCACTCTAGCGGCCGTAGAAGGGCTCCCGAGCGCACTCCAGGAGATTTGCATGCTCATTCGGAGCACCGCGTTTCACTTTTCTCGTGTATTCATTACAAAAAGAAAAGAAATTTAAATCTTCGAGAGACGTTCTTGTTGCGGCTTCCGTGTCCCGTATCGTCTGTATGCGCGGCCCGAGGTTATAAAGCAGACGAAAAGCGCGTGCGTCAAAAAAAAGCAGACGAACGGTGAGAAAGGAAAGCAGACGAAAAGCAGACGGAAAACGCGCGTGTCTTCTGTAATCTTGCACGCAAACAGACGAGAACGGAAGGAAGAAAAATAGCAGACGAAGCGCAACGCAAAACAGAGCACATGACAGGGCTTCATAAAGCTGACGAAACCAGACGACGTACGAAAAAAAGAAAAAAAAAACAGACGAACGGAAGCCGACGAGAAGGAAACAATAATAACAACAGGAACGATGCGGCGGAGCCAGTCTAACCAACCAACCAACCAACCAACCAATGGCGCTTCAAAAATCGGAAAGGAGCGGCTTTACGAGCTCTTATATACACTCTCTGTCTACCAATACATAATTAAAAAAAAAATAAAGCACCATTACGTTCGCGTTTCGGTCTTCTTTCCACTTCTATATATGCCTCATAAGCTGCATAAAAAAAGAAGAAATTCTTTTACGTTCGCATTTTGATATGAAACTCGTCCGCCACGAATACATAAGCTCTCGGAAATTGCCCTAAGATGAATAAGAAAGAAGGGAAACTCGTTTTACGACCAATCTCATAGTTTCGTAAAATATACGCTTCTCTGCAAGGCTGTTCTTCCACTCGCTCCTGTTATTCGCGCACTTATACTATACGCAGCCTGGCTGACTGGTTTTCTTCCTCTTTTTTAAGTATGTTCTTTTTTTTTCTTTTTGCACGCTATAGCAACGTGTAGCGTGTGCAAAGACTCGAGCCGCGCCTCAAAACAAACGACTGAAAAAAACCTTGCGTACGCACGCGCTATTTTACACCGCAAGCACGCCTCGAGCGTCGTATTCGCAGCTGCGCCCTCTCGTTGCAAAACAAAACAAAACAAAACAAAACAGAGGCGTAATTTATGGTAGAACGTGCTTCCTGTATGACGTATGTACAACACACACTCCATTTCTCCCTTCCTACAAGTTGCGTGCTCGCAAGCGCGCTCTGGCCATCAACGTCTATAAATCTTTTTTACTTCTTTCCGGGCGTTATTAAGCAACTTTTATCGCCGCTTTGTATATCACCGCTGCGTGCCCTCGAGGTTCTGTCGAAACACTTGTAGAGCTGCGCATGCGCGCACGCAACGAACGCACAAACACGCTGCAGTAAAAAAGCGCCGTGGTATACGTCTTTATGATTACATAGTATGATGCGCATACATTATTCGTGTCGCAATTCCTCGAGAAACAGAAAAGAGCGCTTAATTTGCGTCTCGGAACAGCAAGAAGTTTGAGTGCATTCGCGGACGTACACGCATAGTTTATACTTGCACTGTCTGTATCCTGCTCTGAATAAATAAATGAATAAATAAATAAAAAATTCTCGGGGTTCCTTAAATTCGCCTAAGAAGACTAGAAGGCGAAAGCCATGTACTTCTTTTTCTTCTCGCTCGATGTATTGATCCTCCCCCTCCCTCCTCCGAAAGCTTTCGGCGCCTGACGTGGCTTTTGCACTGCCTCCAAGATCGGAGGCATTGCAGGGTTTCTGCACCTGACCTGGTCTTGCACTGCCTCCGGTATCGGGCCACCTTTGGCCAAGCGACGATGGCATGTGATGACATCATCATGTGACATCATAGTGACGTCATGATGACATCACAAATTTTGGCGATCTGTGAGGTCTTATGACGTCATGTGTTGATATCGTCACGCGATGATGATTTTTTTGCGTCACTCGCATTGACGCCTCCGACGGTAAATTTTCTCGTCGACTTAAACACTTAACCCACTGATCCAGATGAATTAATCAACAACAGCAATCATTTATACGGCGTCAGCAGCAGTACAGCAACAACAGTTCGTGCGGAGACAGGCCACTGAGGTCGTATTCCACGTATTCCGACACTCATGCATCGCTTAAATAACAAATATGATATTTGCCGGATGTCAGAATATATGATATTTGCCGGATGCCCGATTTCGGATATTCTACACAGTGTTGTGTATTGTGACATCGGCACTAATGTAGCCTACCTTCCCAATTCTAAGGAAACAAGAACAGTTACG
The DNA here is from genome assembly GCF_013339695.2 of Rhipicephalus sanguineus. NCBI lineage: Eukaryota > Metazoa > Arthropoda > Arachnida > Ixodida > Ixodidae > Rhipicephalus > Rhipicephalus sanguineus. The sequence continues at coordinate 46,672,903 of NC_051179.1, read as the reverse complement.
ACCAGATTTCCTATGTCCAAAAGGTAAAAAAACAGCCGAGATATCGGAAAAACTAGCCAAAATGTAGCCAACCTGAGCCAATTGGCTGTAAAAGTAGCCAAAAGTAGCCACGCGTGTGTGAAAACAACTGTGTAGTTATTACTTAAATTAATAAATGGAAGCGCCTTTTGGTAGAAATGTAAATATAGGTACAGCAAGAACCTTTCAAAATCCTCATTGCTCAGATTAAAGCATAAATAATGGTTCACTTTACCCGTCATATCGTGTAGGATGACAAAGTTTCTTGCGCTGTTGCAGGAATGACACTCTCTTCCCGTATATATAGCGTGAATTTTCTTAAAAGGATTAGACGTACCAGCCCTGTGACAAAAATAAAAATGAGTCAGTGTGCTCAAAATCGTAGTTATGGGACTGAAGCATAAATTGTAGTCACTCTCGCGATCGTTTCTCGCCTGATGACTTAGTCCGAGCAGTTGATATTTTCGAGTTGCAGTCCGCACCTAATTCCAAGAAATAGCACATAGAGTTCGTCGGATATCTGATTACCAACGTCGACGAGTGCAGAGCTCCCTGGATGCGGAGCATTTCAATTACATTTAAAAGTCGCATTCAGCGATAGGTAGCCTGCAAAATGAGGCCCCACGCAACAGTACCCCCCCCCCCCCGTGTCCTATAGCCTTATATCCATATATGAAAAGTATTTTCTTTTGCGTAATGCTAACGCATATTTCGGGAGCTGAAAACGCCCCTTTGTCGCCATATTTTGACACCGCATACTCGAAAAACAGCAGCTTCGACGTCACAAGATATTGATAACGGTTCAAATCGAAGGAACAAGAAAGTAGCCAAAAAATAGCAAAGTTGCCAAGATGTCTTTTTCTGTCGCCACCAGCCTCAAAATTCAGCCGATCGAATTGGCGCAATGTAGCCAAACCTGGCAACCCTGGTTACGACGACACCCTCCACGGTGGTCAAGTGGTTATGGTGCTCGACTGCAGTGCTGACCCGAAGGACGAGGGATCGAATCACGCCCGCGGCGGCCGCATTTCGATGGAGGCGAAATGTTTGATGACCGTGTACTTACATCTACAGTCGGTTACAACAGAAGAATATATAAATACAAGCTCCGCCCCGAAAACTGCGGAGCGCCTGTTATTCATCTGTGCAATCGCTAGGCGGTTTCCGTTCAATCTCCATGCCTCCAAGGCTTTCTTTACCTCCCCTGTCATTACCGGTGGTATGTCCGACTCCTCTGGGCTACTACAACTTCTTACATTAGTGTCCTGGTTGTCCCGGCTACTGCACAGATCTCTGTAAAGCTACTCAAAATCCTGTAAAACTTTGTCGTCCCAACCTAAACTATTACGTTTGACTGAGCAGCGGTACCGGAATCTTTGCTGAAACTTGACAGGAAGTTCAAGTGAAAGCCAGCGACGTTAACATGTGTCGGTATGGGAAAATCGCCTAGTTGATATACGTGAAAGGTGTTGACGTCATGGAAATGCGCAAATGCGACTGGATAGGGCGTCTATGCAAATTCTCTTTGGTTGGGACCGAGAAGGATGTGGGCGGAGCTTGCCTTCATTCTTAGGTTTTAACCGATTATAGGTGCAATTTAAAGAACCCCAGGCTGTCGAAATTTCCGGAGACCTCTACTACGGTGTCTCTCATTCTCATATCGTGGTTTCGGGACGTTGAACCCCAACAATTATTTATATTAACAGTTACGACTACGACAGGGAAAAAAAATCTTCCCCAGGAAAGATGCCTCTGCTCAGCAGAGGTGACTCTGGAGTATGGATCCCGGCTCGTATTCAGAAAACAAAATCTTACGCTAAAGCATTTAAGATAAATTTTCAGCCAAACCGTATGCCGGACATATCATCCTTCGGCGGCGGTGTGTACAGTCGTATACATCAAATGTATAGAGGCTTGTCAAGCACCGTGCGTTACTTCAACCAGTTTGAAACGTGACGTGCACATTTACACATGCTTTCTGAGTGGACAACTAGAATTCATTTAACTTAATTGTGCTGCGTATTGCTGCGCAGGATCACTTTGCTGAAGACACTACCACCATGTTCGACGAGCTATTGAACGTGCCGGGTTCCGCATGACACGCCAAAATGATCTTTTTTCTTTGATCGAAACGAATACAACAAAAACCAAATTATGCCATTTTTGTTCTTCTTATGCTAAAATGGAACATGACTGGCTGCAGAATCAAAATATATTAATTATGTACTAATTACAAGTAATTACTGAAACTCGCACAAAGCAAAGTACTACCTCGCTTTATTTCTTGGTATATAATATAGCGTGCCTCGGAATAATGTTGAGTAAATTTGACAGATTCGAAGGCGGTCCCTCATAATTCGCGCCTGAAGGGGTTAATGAAGGCTGCTGGCCAATGGCAAAAAAATCACGAACCGAAAGTTTTGCGAATTCAGCCCCTCTTTATTAGCCCACATGTACAACATTGTCCTCCGAAAGCCTTTCCTTCGTGACCGAGAACACATTTGATAGTCGGTTACACACTACGAATAAAAAAAGTCACAGTTTCACCGCAAGGGTGAAGCAATGAATGCGATAGCAACAAATTGTAGTGTTATACGAAGTGAGGCTGGCAGCTAACTCTTTGGATCCGATCTCACGTAAATCTACGAAACGGTGGTGTAAGAGAATACGGCCGCTCCAGGGAGAGATGCTCTCCGCATAGTCATTTAGCGTTGAGAGCGCAGCACGTAGAAGGTTATACGAGCCGCCTACTGTGATAGCTGTAGAGATAGCGCGCGCGCCAGCGGTCACAACCGCGCCCTTAGATTCCAAGTTCAAGGTTGCTGCTCGCGCGACCCCCCCCCCCCCCCCGTCTCGCGTCTTTCCATGGTCGCTAAAGACGGGCGGGGCGTTTCCTGTCTGCTTCGACGGCAGGCCTCCCGAGCGGGGTGATGTTATCGCATGCACCCTCCGAGCGACGGAAATGGGCCGGCTAGCTTGATCTCTGCTTCGGCCGCGGTCGTCGCCCCCGCTCGAGCGCTTTTACCCGTGGTAGAACATGTGATGCGCGGGGGCATCTTATCAATTTGGACTTCACACGGGAGGGACATGACGGTGACATCGACGGCAAAAACCCGTCGAGACTGTCCATATAATTGCTATCGCAATAAAAATTGGAGGCGACTCTATAACCCTTCACTTAGATGTCTGATAGTGGCACTCGCACGTCGGCGTTCTTGGGCCCTGGCGTATTTCTTGGGTTAACCTTGTGTGTTACTTCGCGATCCCGAAGTGAATCTCGGAGGCCACGTAGAAAGACCCGCGCGGTTGAGATTTGCTCCGCCAGGTGCCGCAACGATTCCAGCTGCTCACAATCTTTCAGTGAAACCAATCAGTTGATTTTCATTAATTATCCTGACAGTTTATAGGCTCTTCGGTCAAGTTATACTCCGATATCATATGCATCCATTATGACTCTTTATGTGAACCAGAACCATTGATTTCTATTTTTTAGACTTTTCACGAATATTCGGAAAGCCGGAAGTGACTGCTCGACCGGAAGTACTCGGAAGCGAAACAAGAGTGTCACTTGGTGCCCGTGCCACTAAAAAAAATGCTGGAATAGTTTTGTTCTGTTAATGTAGACGCTAGGTTTCTTATTAAATAAGACATCGATGTCCCAAACGAAAGTAACATATCGAGATGAGTATTGACGACTTGATTTCCAGTGAGATTTTTTTTATTGACATTGACGTAAAACAATTGACGAAAAATACAATATTCGAAGAAACGCATCTGAATCCCTAGCCTAAGGCTAGTTGGGATTCATTGAAAAGTAATCACGAAAAAAAGCATGTCACTTATCAATACAGAAGTGTACAAGCACAAATATTTATACTGACGTTATAACACTTGTAAAAGTATTTATAACATTGTGCATTTACAGAGGTTAGCGACTTATCATACGTATGGGCAGAAGAAAAAGGAGAAAAAAGAAAAACCAACAATATAAGATAGCGTATATGGAGGACATATCAAAGATTTGCCAAGACTTTTGAGGATTCTCAAGGAAACCAGTAACACAAAGACAGACGCTGAGCAGCATCCGTCCAGCAAAACATTTCAAACTCGCAAGGCGTTGGAGGTAAACGCTCCCTTTTCTCCGCTACACGCTAACGGCTGAAGTCTTACTGTGCCCTTGCTAAGATGGCGGCCGCGGCCGCCATCTTAGGACGGGCAAGTACGGCTTCACACTTGAGCACTTCTTTCACTTTCCTGTGCTTCCCACTGTCGTATTGGCAGGGGCCAGGAGAACCGGTATTGCCAGAAGCAAAGCCTCCGAGATGAAGAAACGTTTCGCGAGTTTTCCGCTAGGGGAAAGGCGCACAAGCCCCGGGGCATCGTGAAAAAAGCGAATTGTCACTCCAACAATTCTGTTTAGACGGTTAATACCTGGATGCTGCCTTTTAAGTGGTCAGCGTATACTGTATACGATGCTGGGCAGAATTGAAACACACCATGTACGCATATTCTTAGGTTGTAACCGGCTACAGTGTACCCCCCTCCCTCTCCTTCCCCGCGATTCGTGAGCAGTGGTGAAGCGGCCTATACCGTATTTGGTCACATAATGCAAGCACTGGTTAGCACTGACTCATGTGGGCGCAATGACAGCTAATAACCTGTCGTTTTCTTGTTTTTTTTTTTTAGCAAAGTGAAATTAGGGACACGAAGACGAGGCAGACAAGGGCAGGTGCTTGTGTCGCCTTGGTTGGCTAAACGAGTTTTGGATAATATCAGCTAGTGTAGGCTATCCGCTGTTAATTATCACAACAGCGTTGTCATTCGTTGAAGTTCAGCCCAATAAGGGAGCTGCCTTCCTGTTTCGCACGCGGTCGCAATCTTTCGGACACGTCTCAACCTTCGCAGCACTGATCAACCATGCAGTTGCCGTCGTGAGAGTGGACAATGATGCGCGCGCTGAATCAAGATCGATATGCTTGTGGGTGTCGCCATATTAGTCGGTGCTGTCTCATCCTCTTTGTTTTGCTTCTTTCATCGTGGAAAAGCTACTTTTTCTCACGTACAAATTAAAAGTTTGAAGCTGTCACGTCTGCAGCTAATCTTTACGTTGCAACTGGCGCATTTTCGAACTCGGTTATACTTTTAAAGCGCCAGTCAGTTCGACGTGCCTCCTGAGCCTTTCATGGGGCCAAGAAGAATGAAGACCACAGTGATCACTGTCCCTAGTGGCGTTCCGCTTAGACCTTTGTAAATACTTGTAACGCGTGATGTAACCGCGTACACGTTGGCGAGATCAGCACGTGGGTTCTTGGTTTCTCTTGATCAAGAAAAGGCATTCGATCGACTTGAACATAGCTCCATATTTAGCGTAATGGAAGCAGTTAAATTTGGGTCGATGGAGGTGATCCCGATGGTTCGGATGATCGTGGCGACACGTTGAAGGACTGGACAGGCCCGGTTGTCAGATCCTGGCAAACTTGAGTTTATTTACACACTTGATGACAAAACAAAGGCCGGGGCGGCCACTGAACAGCACTCGCGACAACAACTGGGCTGGGCCCGCACCAAGCGTTCAAGCCCTTAAGAGAATATCTCTAAGTCCTTCGTCCCTGGATCAGAGTCGGCGCCAAGCACGACCTCTGTCCCCTCCGCAATCTCTCCGTCGAGCACCAAGCTCTTCCCATCTCCTCTCCTATTTCTTCCTTTAAATCCCCCCTGTCTCGTCTGAGACCGCCTTACGGGACCAACCCTTTTTGATACTCCACCAATGAAGCAGAGAACTTTGTTTCTCTCAGAGACGTGTCTCCGCTTCCGCGTTCCCACGCTTTGCTGCCCTCACTATGCGGCAAGCCAACTAAAACGCCATCAATCACATACACAGTCAACGTACACTGAAATGCACCACACCAACGTGCCCAGTTTACTATGCCGTCTCGAACCTTGTCTGAGATGCCGCCGCCTGTTGCAATTACTGCAAAACCACATCGGTGCTCCTTCAGTGAGGACCGTCGCGACGGCGACACATTGTTTACGTTGTCAGTCTCCGTGAGATCGCTTCCGCCGTACGGGTGACTCCGCCGCGAAAGGAGCGGTCGACAAAAGGTCGCGGGGTTCGGCTACAAAGGCGCGGGTAGAGGCGAACGGCCTAATGGCCCTTCCGAGCGCCCCTTTTCCGTCACGCGCCGTCCGCGATTAGTCACCGTTGATCCGTACTGGGGAAATCGTCCCCCGAACATAACTGAAGCGTTCGGGTTCTCGCAAAACTTCGTTGAGCTTCTGCGAAATATGTATAGGAATATACACAGTAAGTTGTTTCTTGATGGTTATGAAAGTGCCCCATTTCCTGTTACCCGCGGTGTTCGCCAAGGTCGTACTCTATCCCCAGTACTTTTTGTACTCAGCCTCGAACCATTCCTGCGCTCCCTACTTAAAGATCCATATATCCGAGGCCTTCCACTACCTGGTAGTGATACTGCGAAGGTGACAGCTTTCGCCGATGACATCACGTTGTATATAAAGAACGAGGACAGCTTATCCCGTTGCCTACGGCTTTTTGCTGAGTATGGGTCTATTTCAGGTGCTGCGTAAATTTTTCGAAATGTCGATATTTGTTCATTGGTTCCCCAGATATCTGCCTAAGTCCCTTTTTCGGTCTTCAAAAAAGCGACTCTATTCGCATTCTGGGGCTTGATTATACATACGGCATATCAGCCTCCGTGTGGGTTTCAGTACTCGAAGATGTAAAACGACACGTCCGGGAAGCGCTGGAGTACGATTTACCACTATTGGAAAGAAGGTACTTAGCACAAACTGTATTTTGCGGCCGCGCATGGTACATTTCTCATGTCGTACAGTCCCCATTGCGAATAACCAGGTCGTTACAATCCCTCCTTGGCTCTTTTTTCTGGTCAGGGGGAACTGAGCTGGTTTGCCGAGCGGCGCTTGGGGAACCGCGCAACAGAGGTGGATTCGCGTTCCCATCCGTGTCTGTTCGCTGCCGGCTGCTTGCTGTGCGATTCTTGCTTCGCTTGTTACACGGTGATCAGTGTCCCGCGCGTGATCTTGCCTGCTATTTCTTAGGCACCAACATACGCTATTTGTTACCGGGAGCGCGGCTTAACTCTGCGCCTCAAGCACTTAACATGCCTGCATTTTACTCCACGGCAGTAGCGTTTTATCGCCACGCTCAGCAGGTTTGCCCTGATGTAAACATTCCAGAAAACCGTGTTGTAGATACAACGGCGGCGCTGCTGTTCCCTCTGGTTCCTCCAACTCGTCTAGCGCGTTCCAGTCGTGTCTCGTGGAGCGCGATAACGGCATCCTTTCTGCCTGGCCATCTCCGCGACTTCATGTGGCGGCTGGGATGGAGAGTACTCCCAACACGAGACAGGCTGGAGAGGTGGGGCATGGTCCCTTCTTCCACTTGTCCGAACTGTCCGCTACAAGAGTCTAACCAGCATGTGCTGCAGCAATGTGTAATTGCAAGGGTATTTTGGAGAGCCGTTAACACTGCATGGTTTCCGTGGCCTATAGAAGTTAATCGTTTCATCACATCTGGTCGTTGCTCGCGTAGTCGCTTTGCACGCCTTCTAATTGCTGCGGGGGCTTTTAGGGGCGTAGCTCCTCTTAGTCTAACCTTGTCACGTCTCCGTTGTCCGGCGTAAACGGATCTCCCGTACAGTACGTGATATGTATCGCCCTATCCTCTCCTACGCTTCCCCCTCTTTCTCCTCTCCTCCTTGAAGAGGTCATGGCTGAAACACACGGTCACAAACGTGAACCACGTGAACGCTGTGTTGACAATACCACCCGTTTTGGCGCTAGTAGACGTACAGCCACGCGCATTTAGAACAAAAAGAGAGAGAGAGAAAAAAGAAAGAAACACTGCAGGTTCGTAGCATGCGCGAGACGTTGAATCGCGCCAAATATGGGCATCCCGAAAACCGGCCGCTGCGTTTTATGGCGTCTTCGAACGGCAATAATCAATGTAAACATCGGGTACCCGGACTTTCCGTGTGACACACTGAATGGCGTTCAAAGTCGCCATGATAAAATAAGATATCGTTGTTTCGGAAGGAAATAGTGCATCTATATAGAGGAGTGTTGTAACATGATCCCGAAATAATATTTGCCAAGAGTTCGAGGCTCCTCGAGAAAACCCGCAACACGCAGACACTCGTGCGTTTAAACCACCTTGGTGCGATCTTAGAGTTACTGCATATGCTACCTAAAGGTAGCATACACAGTAACTCTAGTGCGATCCGTCTTGTGGCGCCACAGCGGCAATAAGTTCAACTAGGCAGCTTCCGCTCGTGGCCTCTGTGATCAGCTCCGCCACGCCCAGCCGGTGCCAATCGCGGACGCCACGCTCCCGCTGTTTTCTGGGCGCGCAACGGGCCGCACCTTCATTTATTATTTTTTTTTTATCGAGCGGCCGTGGTAGAAGTGTCATACCGCGCGGGACAACTTACTGCTCTCCCGTACACGTAGTATCGTAATTATAGTACTCTGAATTATTTTCCGATTGTTCTAAACGCATTTTATGACGCAAGCCTTACATGCCTCATCAGACATTGACCATCGGCGTCAACACAAGTGATGACGACAAAGATCGCCGAAATTTGTGACGGAATCACATCACGTCGTCGCTTGGTCAAAGCTGGGCCACAGAGGCAGTGCGAAATCAGCTGAGGTGCAGAAGGGTTGCAATGCCTACAATCATGGAGGCAGTGCAAAACCACGTTAGGTGCAGAAAGCTTTCAAAAGGGATTGGAGGGGGGGGGGGGGACGACGATCAATTCATCGACTGAGAAGAAAAACGAGATTGCTTTCGCCTTTGAGATTGCTATCGCAGAGATTTGAGCACGCTAAAATTACCCCGTTTTTCAAAACACACTATTCTTTTTTGTGACGTGTCTTTTCCTTCTTCCTTTTTTTTTCTTTTTGCGTGACAGCTTGTGGCTCTCCCAAGGAGTACATAGTTCTCTAAATCATCAAACGTTTTTCTAAACGTGCGTTTTAGTGAGTCAGAAATATCAAATCCCGTTAGAAGCGCGCCATCTATAGTTCCATATGCATAGGCACAGGTTGCATACAGATTTCCCATATTAGAGCACGAAGTAGCCTACCCTTTTTTTTTTTCTACACAACACATTATATCCGTGTACACATCTCCAGGGGCACTTTAACGCTCTCCCGTGCGTACTAGAGTGTATTGTTGCGTTCCGCTCCCGGGAACTCGGTCGGGACGGGCGCACTCGCGCCCCAGTGGCGGTGTTGACACCAGCTTCGCGGGCTCCGTCCGAGATTTATCGGCGTTTCGGCCCGGGATGCCTGCACGCCATTTCCTCGCACCCCGCGAGACTGAGACCGCCGTGTCGGTCGTGAAACTGACGGTGCAGACCACGGCTCTTTCTCCGAATGGTTACGGAGAAGTGTTTGCCTGTCCTCGCGCCTCTTCCTTTCGACCGAGTGCCGCTGTGTTCGGGCCCTTTGATCTCAGGGACTGGCGTCTGGAAGCCGCGGCGTGGTCACGTGGTCGTCATCGTCTTGGAGGGGGAGAGCGTCGACGAGACGACGGGAGTCGACCTCCGGCAGCCAAGGAGACAAGCTGCTCGGAAAACCGCTTGTTTACTGAATCGGGCCTGGGGCCCGTTGTTTCGGGTCGCGTAGTTGAATAAAGACCCTTATATAACCTTTAGCGGAGTCCGCAGTCTGATAAATCCCCAACAAACTGGTTGGCAGCGGCGGGATAAGAAGAAGGCTGGCGGACACCTGCTGAAGGGAAGGAACTTCGACCGACGATCCGGGATCATCGGGTTCGACTACGCGGACGAGGCAAGCGAGGAAGGCTCCACAACGAGCAGAAGGCAGACCTGACGATCTGGGATCGGCGGACCTGAGAACGTGGCTCCGGGAGACACGACCTTCGCAAGCTCGAGGTTGGGTGAGTGCTTGAGCGACCACGTTTTGCCGGACGATTAGAACCGGGTTCTATCGGGCAATGGGCTGTGTTGACCGCCACTGGTGAGCGGTTAATATTGGATACGTAGTGGTCAGCACTCGTTAAGGCATGAATATCTCAGTGCTAAAAAAAGAAGAGCTGTTGCTGTTGGCAGCAGAGCTCGGTATGGACCTCAGCAATAGGTTCAGGAAGCCCGAAATTCGTAGGGCGATAGACGAAGTGGGTTTTGAGGAGGACGAGCTCACCGAAGCCTGGGAAAAGATATGTCGCGAGAAGGAGGAAATGGAGGAAGAGAAGAAAGAAAGAGCGGCAGAGAAAGAGAGACAGGAAAAGAGAGAACAAAGACAGGCAGAAATTGAGCTTGAGAAAATAAAGCTAGAGCAGGCGATATTAGCGCGCAGTGCGGACGCGGCGTCGCCGCAAACAGAGAGCGTGAAGATGACGAGTTTGCTTCAGCCGTACAAAACAGGCGATGACATCGGTCTCTACCTGATCAATTTTGAACGGATCTGTGAGAAACATTCATTTCACCAGGACACATGGCCAGAACGGTTGCTTGCGTTGTTACCGGGAGAGGCCTCGCAAGTCGTGGCCAGACTGAGCGCAGCCGAGGCAGGCGTGTACAGCTCAGTGAAGTCGACTTTACTCGCAAAATACAGGCTTTCCACAGAGGAATATCGGAGGAGATTTCGACAGGAAAGAAAGAAGCCTAGCGAAAGCTTCGTTGAGTTTGCGTGTAGCCTGAGTGATAATTTTTCAGAGTGGGTAAAAGGAGCAGGGGCGGATAACTTCAGTAAACTGGGAGATCTAATCTGCTTAGAGCAGTTTTATGACACCCTGCCGGATAACGTGCGTCTGTGGGTTAAGGATAGGCAGGAAGGTGTGTCTGTAAAGAACGCAGCACAGCTAGCCGACGAGTATGTGGCAAGTCGAGGTTTCAGGACACCGACCAATAGCGCACATCACTATCCAAGGCCAGCACCACGGCCACAAGACAAGCTTACACTCGAGGGCAGCAAAACGCAACGAAAGAGCGAGACGAGACTAGTCGAAATTCGGCGCGCGCTGAAGGTAAGGCGAAAGAGCCTGAAAAGGGTAGAAAGGAACACCAAAATCACTCAGAAGAGCTCGAATCCCGAGCTAAGGTGGCGTGTTTCAAATGCGGCGAAGCAGGTCACTTCGCCCGAAACTGCTCAAAAGGGAGACCAGTATTTGCGTGCATAAGTAACCATCCGAGTAATGTAGATCTGTTGAAGCCGTACATGACTGATTTAATGGTGAATGGCAAAGAGTGTAAGGTACTCAGGGACTCCGCGGCCACCATGGACGTAGTCCATCCGAACTACGTAAAAAGTGGAGACTACTTATCCGAATGCGCATGGATAAGGCAGGCCATCAGCGAAGATTCCGTGTGCTTACCTATGGCAAAGGTGCAGATTCAGGGACCTTTCGGAGCTATTGAGACAGTGGCAGCAGTCTCTAAGGGGCTACCCGAAGGCTACCCGTACCTTTTCTCGAACAGCTCAGAGTCACTACTGAACAAGAGGGGGTGCACATTTGCTGAAGCCCAGGTCATGGCTTTGACGAGGTCGAAAGCACGCGCACTAGCTCAGCAGCTGCGTTACGACGATGAAGAAAGTGCCAAAGCAAAAGAGGAAACAACTGGATCCGGAGTAGTTAAACCGGAGGAGGAAATATTTCCTATTTCTCCTACCAAAAATCCGGGAGTAGGTCAGACTAAGGAGCCGCCCGTCGAGAAAAAGAAAAACCCTTCGAAGGGAAGAAAAGATCAGAGTTTACAGGGATCTGTGTTGGCACCGATCTCGCACAGCTACGAGCGCATGCTAGGTGTTGACAGGGAGGTGTTACGGATGTCTCAGAAAAATGACCCTAGTTTGGCGGTTCTGAACCCTGAAAACAGTGAAGGTGTGTCGTCACGAAACATTTCTTTCGAAGTGAGGAACGGTATCCTGTATCGTAAATACCGAGATCGGCGAGGGCAATCTTACGATCAGTTGGTGGTGCCGTCACCGTATCGAAAGGACCTACTCAGTCTTTGTCACGATCACTCGTGGGCAGGACACCTGGGCATAAATAAAACCAAGAAAAGGATGCTGCAGGAATTTTATTGGCCAGGGTGTTTCAGAGAGGTGCAGAGTTGTGTGAAAACTTGTGACACTTGCCAGAGAGCCGGTAAGTCTAACGACAAATGGAAGGCGCCGATGGTGAAAGTGCCCGTTATTTCTGAACCCTTCCGTAGAGTTGTTGTGGATTTGGTGGGGCCGTTGCCGAAAACAAGTGCGGGAAACAGATACATTCTTACACTATTGTGCCCTGCAACGAAGTTCCCCGAGGCGGTACCCTTAAAGGAGGCAACTTCGGTCGAGGTAGTGGATGCTTTACTTTCTATATTTTCGCGCCTCGGTTTCCCGGCTGAAATGCAATCAGATCAGGGAACAGTGTTCACGAGCGCACTCACGACCACGTTTCTCGAGAAGTGTGGCGTTAAGATTTTGCATAGCTCAGTTTACCATCCGCAAAGCAACAGTGTGGAGAGATGGCATGCTACGCTCAAAAAGGTTTTGAGAGCGGTCTGCCACGAAAGGAAGTGTGACTGGGATTGTTGCTTACCTGGCACGCTATTTGCGTTGCGCACAGTGCCACATGAAGGAACCGGGTTCGCACCGGCAGAGCTAGTATATGGCCGAAATCTTCGAGGTCCACTGAGGTTAGTCCGTGAGCTCTGGGAGGACGATCGGGTGCCTAAAGGTGTGGTCGAGTATGTGTTGAGCCTAATGCAAAGGTTACAAAAGTGTCGTGAGATCGTGAAAGGCAACCTAGAGACAGCGCAAGACGCTTCAAAGCGTTACTATGATAGAAATGCCCGGAAGCGATCATTCAACACTGGCGACAAAGTGATGATCCTGAGGCCGAATCGCCAAAATAAACTGGAAGTCCACTGGGATGGACCTGCCGAGGTTATCAGTCGCCTTTCAGAGGTGAACTACACCGTGAGATTACCGGGACGAAAACGTGAGGACAGGGTCTACCACGTAAATCTAATGAAACCGTTTTTAGAGCGAACAGCAATTGTCAGCATCGCTATGAATGTTTCAGAGGACGTTTCTCTAGAGGTGCCTTGTTTTCGCGGGAAAACAGGCCCTAGTGTGGAAGAGGTGATAGCGTGTGCGGTTAACAAGGAGGAGTTGGGTACAGCTAAAGTGGAGGACTTGAAGAGCCTTATTCAGGAATATCTGGATTGTTTTGGGGAAAGGCTCGGAAGGACTCATTTAATACAGCATGACATCGAGCTGATTACGGAGGTCCCTTTTAGCTCCAAGGCGTACCGCATGTCTCCGCGACAGCTAGACCTAATGAAGGCGGAAGTTAAAAGGATGCTTCGCCTTGGCGTGATCAAGGAAGCGTATAGTGACTATTGCTCCCCTTTAATGTTAGTGGAGGTGCCGGGGAAGAACCCACGACCATGCGTCGATTATCGTAAGTTAAATGCGATTACAAAAGACCAGGTCTACCCCTTGCCTAACATCGAGGAAAGGGTGGAGCTTGTAAGCAGGGCTAGATTCATTTCAACCCTAGATTTAGTAAGGGGATATTGGCAGGTGCCCCTAACAGAACGAGCAAGTCGCTATGCGGCCTTTGTAACTCCTTTCGGGGTTTATCAGCCCGTTACCATGAGCTTTGGCTTGAAAAACGCGCCGTTCTGTTTTTCAAGGTTGATGGATCGGGTACTTGAAGGACTGGAAGGGTTTGCGGTGCCCCATCTGGATGACGTGGCCGTATTTTCTAATGATTGGGAGTCTCATTTGCAGCATACTCGAACGGTTCTTGAAAGAATCAAAGGGGCGGGCCTGACTATCAAAGCCGAGAAGTGTCAGTTCGGTCAAGCCCGGGTCACGTATTTAGGACATGAGATAGGACACGGAAAACGGGAACCAATGAAAGCCAAAGTGGCGGCAATAGTTAACTTCCCAAGACCGGCAAACAAAAGGGATGTGCGAGCCTTTCTAGGAATGGCCGGGTATTACCAGCACTATATCCCAAATTACTCGGAGCTCGCCAGCACGTTAACTGACAGTCTCCGAAAACACGAATCGGAAGTAGTCACTTGGAGCGCTGAGAGGGAGGAAGCTTTCCAAAAATTGAAAACAGCTTTGTCTTCACGGCCGGTGCTTGTCGCGCCAGACTACGGCAGAGAATTCATTCTCCAATGTGACGCTAGCAACCGAGGTCTAGGTGTCGTCCTAGCCCAACTTAACGAAGGAGGTGAGGAGCACCCTGTGCTGTATCTCAGTAGGAAGCTGACTCCACGAGAAGAAGCTTTCAGCACCTCCGAGAAAGAATGTTTGTGCATTGTGTGGGCCATTCAAAAGCTAGGATGCTATATTCAAGGCACAAAATTCACGGTCGAGACTGACCATTGTCCTCTTTCATGGCTGAAGCAAATGTCGAGTAAAAACGGGAGGCTGCTCAGATGGAGCCTCATATTGCAGGAATACAACTTCGAGGTCAAGTACAGAAAAGGGAACCAGAATAAGAATGCCGATGGACTGAGTCGCGGATTTTAGAAGTTAAACACAGGTTTTTTTGTTGTTGTTTTTTAATGTGTTCGTATCGCTGACTCAGCTGGGCATTGAGATAACGGTCTTTAATTTGTCTTTTCGAGAGCTGACCACAACTGGAGAGAAAAATAGAGAGCAAGAGAGAGGTAGTATGTGTAAAGTCATGGGGGAGTTATAGCGTCCGGTGGGCGTGTCGCTCGGGCACGCCGACCAGAGTGCGTGTGCTTGTGTTGTGTATCCTAGGGACAAGGCCACAAGCGGCCAAGTGTCTTCAGTTGAGTTACCAGTCCGAGGAGCAACCCCGACTCTTCGGGCGACCTGACAGCTGGCCACCCTTCGGTCGGATCTTCCGGCGGCGGAGGAGTCTGTTGCGTTCCGCTCCCGGGAACTCGGTCGGGACGGGCGCACTCGCGCCCCAGTGGCGGTGTTGACACCAGCTTCGCGGGCTCCGTCCGAGATTTATCGGCGTTTCGGCCCGGGATGCCTGCACGCCATTTCCTCGCACCCCGCGAGACTGAGACCGCCGTGTCGGTCGTGAAACTGACGGTGCAGACCACGGCTCTTTCTCCGAATGGTTACGGAGAAGTGTTTGCCTGTCCTCGCGCCTCTTCCTTTCGACCGAGTGCCGCTGTGTTCGG
This sequence comes from Rhipicephalus sanguineus, assembly GCF_013339695.2. Taxonomy (NCBI): domain Eukaryota; kingdom Metazoa; phylum Arthropoda; class Arachnida; order Ixodida; family Ixodidae; genus Rhipicephalus; species Rhipicephalus sanguineus. The sequence continues at coordinate 46,657,703 of NC_051179.1, read as the reverse complement.
GCCCTTTGATCTCAGGGACTGGCGTCTGGAAGCCGCGGCGTGGTCACGTGGTCGTCATCGTCTTGGAGGGGGAGAGCGTCGACGAGACGACGGGAGTCGACCTCCGGCAGCCAAGGAGACAAGCTGCTCGGAAAACCGCTTGTTTACTGAATCGGGCCTGGGGCCCGTTGTTTCGGGTCGCGTAGTTGAATAAAGACCCTTATATAACCTTTAGCGGAGTCCGCAGTCTGATAAATCCCCAACAGTATACATAGTACTCCAAGTCATGTTCTTTTTTTTCTAAACACATGTACATTCGAGAACAACGTCAGAAACACAGCTGGACACAGCTCTCTCATATTAGAGTACTTAGTACTCTAAATAGTGAACCTTTTGTTATAAACGACAACAACGTCAGAAACACAGCTGGACACAGCTCTCTCATATTAGAGTACTTAGTACTCTAAATAGTGAACCTTTTGTTATAAACGACAACAACGTCAGAAACACAGCTGGACACAGCTCTCTCATATTAGAGTACTTAGTACTCTAAATAGTGAACCTTTTGTTATAAACGACAACAACGTCAGAAACACAGCTGGACACAGCTCTCTCATATTAGAGTACTTAGTACTCTAAATAGTGAACCTTTTGTTATAAACGACAACAACGTCAGAAACACAGCTGGACACAGCTCTCTCATATTAGAGTACTTAGTACTCTAAATAGTGAACCTTTTGTTATAAACGAGAACAACGTCAGAAACACAGCTGGACACAGCTCTCTCGTATTAGAGTACTTAGTACTCTAAATAGTAAACCTTTTGTTATAAACGAGAACAACGTCAGAAACACAGCTGGACACAGCTCTCTCATATTAGAGTACTTAGTACTCTAAATAGTAAACCTTTTGTTATAAACGAGAACAACGTCAGAAACACAGCTGGACACAGCTCTCTCATATTAGAGTACTTAGTACTCTAAATAGTGAACCTTTTGTTATAAACGAGAACAACGTCAGAAACACAGCTGGACACAGCTCTCTCGTATTAGAGTACTTAGTACTCTAAATAGTAAACCTTTTGTTATAAACGAGAACAACGTCAGAAACACAGCTGGACACAGCTCTCTCATATTAGAGTACTTAGTACTCTAAATAGTAAACCTTTTGTTATAAACGAGAACAACGTCAGAAACACAGCTGGACACAGCTCTCTCGTATTAGAGTACTTAGTACCCTAAATAGTAAACCTTTTGTTATAAACGAGAACAACGTCAGAAACACAGCTGGACACAGCTCTCTCATATTAGAGTACTTAGTGCTCTAAATAGTAAACCTTTTGTTATAAACGAGAACAACGTCAGAAACACAGCTGGACACAGCTCTCTCATATTAGAGTACTTAGTACTCTAAATAGTGAACCTTTTGTTATAAACGAGAACGTCAGAAACACAGCTGGACACAGCTCTCTCATATTATAGTACTTAGTACTCTAAATAGTAAACCTTTTGTTATAAACGAGAACAACGTCAGAAACACAGCTGGACACAGCTCTCTCATATTAGAGTACTTAGTACTCTAAATAGTGAACCTTTTGTTATAAACGAGAACAACGTCAGAAACACAGCTGGACACAGCTCTCTCATATTAGAGTACTTAGTACTCTAAATAGTAAACCTTTTGTTATAAACGAGAACAACGTCAGAAACACATCTGGACACAGCTCTCTCATATTAGAGTACTTAGTACTCTAAATAGTGAACCTTTTGTTATAAACGAGAACAACGTCAGAAACACAGCTGGACACAGCTCTCTCATATTAGAGTACTTAGTACTCTAAATAGTAAACCTTTTGTTATAAACGAGAACAACGTCAGAAACACAGCTGGACACAGCTCTCTCATATTAGAGTACTTAGTACTCTAAATAGTGAACCTTTTGTTATAAACGAGAACAACGTCAGAAACACAGCTGGACACAGCTCTCTCATATTAGAGTACTTAGTACTCTAAATAGTGAACCTTTTGTTATAAACGAGAACAACGTCAGAAACACAGCTGGACACAGCTCTCTCATATTAGAGTACTTAGTACTCTAAATGGTGAACCTTTTGTTATAAACACACAGCACACACGCGTAACACATACACATGTACGCACGAAACACAAACACACATACACCATACACAAACACACATCAACAACACCATCGTTATCAATCGCGCCTGTCCACAAAATTCTTCCTATCGCCCCTTAAAGTAACACTAAGTTTCCCTCCGCATTGTGTCAGCGCAGTTGTACAACAACACAAAACTGAGAGCGGGCCGGCGCCACGTATAATAGCCGAATAACGCCGGAAAGCGCATAAATATAGGCACAGAGGGCATAAGAAAACAACAAATAAAAGTGAGACGCGCTATATATATAAGCACGCGTGTACACGTTTTGATAGATGAAGCCCGCGGGAAGAAATTGTCGGTCCGGAGTTAATGGATGCAGATGAGGCCCTCCTTTACGCGCGAGTTTAGGTTTATGGCTGTGCATTATATACTGGGCACTTCTTTTCGATGATCGCTCGAGACCGCGGCCGAAGGCCATTTATCATGGGAGCCCCGCCAGACTCGCGCGAGTCGAATTTGCATTCACGTCGTAAACTTTAATAAAAGCCAGCTGGTGCGCGTATCTCGAGTAGTAGTGTGGTCCACATCCTACCATGAATGAGAGTGGAGAAGGGAGCGTGAGTTTGTGACTGCAGGAAAAGAGAGAGCGATATTTTTTAAGTGCGGAACACTTTAGGGGCCCGGCTAGTTGTTGATCCACTGGTGTCGCATGGACACGCAGTGGTCAGTACTCCGTACAGGCCTAAAACAAGGCTAACAGTGCTGAAAACCCGCGCAAAATAATCTAACAAGTTCTTAAATACTATGAACTACGGAAATTACCAAGAATTAATGGAAATATTTTACCTAAACTTGCGAAAAACGCTTCTGAAACACCGGACTGATACCCGCGCCGCGCAAGAGAGGCGCCACCGCCTCAGCAAGCCCTTGATCGATTCCAATCGATTCCCTCCCTTTCATTCACAGACCGACAGACATAGAGACAGACCGTGGATTAAGTGGACCCAGTGTGCACTTAGCACATCGCGAACCGCGGCTTGCATTTCTCGCAAAGAAGGAAGTATTCCGTTATGAAAGCGATACCAGTAGCCAGTAGCTGCGTCTTATCGAGCTTCGTATAGTCCTCATGGCTCAGTCGTCGTGATCAGTGCCATAGCCAGGATTTTATTTCGCGGGGGGGGGGGGGGGGGGGGGGGGGAGGTTCCATGTGTGTGTGTGTGTGTGTGTGTGTGTGTTAGCTGATTACGCACACACAAACACACACATCAGCCAGTTCCACGTCGTGGAAGCCGACTGACAGAGAAGCTGCAAGCTCGCCAGCATATGTGATTGGCTATAGCTATAGATCCTGTACATCATCATTTAGCATCATCGTCATCATAATTTAGAATGGTCATCATATCGAACACCACCGTCACTTCGTTTTGTTTATTTCTTTATTCGCTGCCCCCCCCCCTCTGGTCACGCAACCTGCGTGACCACTACGACTGCTAATATACCCCTATAGACTACTACAAGTACTACTACTACCGTACTACTACTACTACAAGTACTACTACTACCGTACTACTACTACTACTACTACTACTACTACTACTACTACTACAACTACTACAACTACTACTACAACTACTACTACTGCTACAACAACAACAACAACAACTACTACTACTACTACTACTACTACTACTGATACTACTACTACTACTGATACTACTACTACTACTACTACAACAACTACTACTACTACTACTACTACTACTACGACGACGACGACTACAACAGCAACTACTACTACTACTACTACTACAACTACTACTACTACGACTACGACTACTACTACTACTACTACTACTACTACTACTACTACTACTACTACTACGACGATCGACGACGGCACGGGATAGATTACAGACAGCCTCTCTGTAAATAAAAAAGGTACACAACTGTACCAACTTTGATTGGGCGGTGCGTGTACATTCTTCGACCGCCAGCAAAACTTCTTCCAAGTTGTGCGAAGTTCGTCGCCTCGAAAGTCAGTTCGTTATCGCGACAGTTCCGACACTTTGTCAGCTGCAGAGGCGAACATTGCCGCCCCAGACCCACCCACACGCCCACATACCTATACCCCGAGCTCCCGTGGCAATCGCATACAGTCCACGCACGTCTTCTATATGAGCACGACATTCACAGCGGAGGCGTGGTCGCGGACTCACGGGTAGCGCCGCCGGCGCCGGTCACAGCCGGCAGCAAGCGAAACTGACCCGACTTGACAGCCGTCACAGAGGGCCCGACCCTCCTGTTGACCCGGTTTCGTTTGCTTGACCCGTGAGTGCGAGCGAATGTGTATTTGTACGTATGTATATGTGCGAGTGATCCCGGCCGAGACGCTGGGCGGGTCACCACGCTGTCACCTTCAGTGGCCCGCGCTGTCCAAACGAAAGAGAAGGACCGAAGGGCCGTCCGATTAATGCCGGCACAATAAGTCTCAAGAACAAAGGCGTCAGAGAAAAGGAGCGATCGCCGCGGGGGATAGGAAGAAGGAGACGAGACGGTTTCCACAACGGCTCAACGAGGAGGCCCCACAGAATCTGCAGCTGAATGACTTAGCTGTGTCGGAGGAGGATCGTGCTTGACGTATGGAGCTGATGAGCTTCGAGAAAGACGGACAGTTGGAATCTATCTATCTATCTATCTATCTATCTATCTATCTATCTATCTATCTATCTATCTATCTATCTATCTATCTATCTATCTATCTATCTATCTATCTATCTATCTATCTATCTATCTATCTATCTATCTATCTATCTATATCTATCTATCTATCTATCTATCTATCTATCTATCTATCTATCTATCTATCTATCTATCTATCTATCTATCTCTATCTATCTATCTATCTATCTATCTATCTATCTATCTATCTATCTATCTATCTATCTATCTATCTATCTATCTATCTATCTATCTATCTATCTATCTATCTATCTATCTATCTATCTATCTATCTATCTATCTATCTATCTATCTATCTATCTATCTATCTATCTATCTCTATCTATCTATCTATCTATCTATCTATCATATCTATCTATCTATCTATCTATCTATCTATCTATCTATCTATCTATCTATCTATCTATCTATCTATCTATCTATCTATCTATCTATCTATCTGCAAATTTTTTTGGAGACGCGACCGAAGCTCTAGGCCTCCCGGAATAAAGACCTCTTTCCGAAGCTTATTTTGCAATATAAAAATGTCGTTTCTCTCTCTATCACACAGAGAGAAAGAGTGTGTGTGAGAGAGAGAAGAAAAACAAACAAGCAATATAAACAGATAAACGCTTCGAAGCAGGCAGAACTTCGGACATGACAATTCGTCATATAGTTCCATTGCGTACTTTCTACTGAAAAGGATAAAGAAGGGGACAAAGCAAATAAAGATCTAGCATAACGGTAATATAACAGCATTCGGGGCGAAGGGTGACACTAACCAAATAGGCATATAAACTTAGAGCGGGACGTCATCGGAGATGCTGACATCGTCTGACGTGGTCAGCATGTCCGCCACCACCTGTACCAGCGAATATCACCAACGGTGACATTGGCGGCTGTCACAGCAGAGCCGTTGTCAACGTAGCGCTGTCTGTGGATCTCCTTTTCTCGGGCATGTCATCTCTCTCCGTTTACTTATATATATTACATATAACGAAAATTGTAAACAGCTGTCAAGCGCCTTTACACGATTCCTTCGATGCGTTTGTCCAATGGCGGGTACCTCGAGCAGGACGTTCAATCGTGACTGCATGAAGCTGCGGACCATCGCGCAGTTCCTTATTTGTTTAGAACATCGTTTCTCGCGTCGTCCTCCGTTCTCTTCTTCTTTTCCTACCAACCTCTTCTTCCTTCCTTCCTTCCTTTCTTTCTTTCTTTCTTTCTTTCTTTCTTTCTTTCTTTCTTTCTTTCTTTGCGGTCCCTGGGCCACGACGGACGAATGACTATCGGCGTGCCTATGACGTCTTCCACGCCAGCTCGATCGCCGCTCTTCTAAATGACGTAAGAGCTCACCACGCATCGGGGCACACAGGGCTCTAGCAAAACCCGTATACAAAGCAGGAGCTGGCTACACAAGCGACAAAATACCTACTGAGCATGGGAACTCGGAACCGCCACAGAGAGAGAGAGAGGGAGAGTTCACGCCACTGGTTCGGTGGTGCTGCAACCAGGGGGGGGGGGGGGGGGGGGGAGTGGGAGATCCGACGCTGAGGAAAGTTCCAGAACAGAGTGCGTACGTTATATGGTACACGGTCCTGTATAGATGTAGGAATAGAGGATGAGCAGTAGAGGGATGACAGAGGAGGGAGGCAGAGGGACAGAGGCGCCCCCACTTGGACAGACAGTTGCGACCGTCTCCGGAACGAAAAGAAAAGAAAAAAAAAAGATGAAAAAAGGCCGGACGGTGGGGCAGGTTCACGCGAAGGGCCGGAGATAACGCGTCACACAGCCGCACGTATTAATACATATGTATATATACATAAAGGAGGGGTGCCCTTCCACGCAGCGTACCGCTACGACGCTACGACGACGCGTCTGGCGTTCCGATGCAGCCTGGCCAAGAAGAGAAAGAGAGCTGACAGATGAAAGAGGAATGGGAGCCGAAAGCTGCGCGGTGTGGCAGGGAGAAAGGGTGAGGGAGATTAGGGAAAGAGGGAGAGTGTCTGGAGTTCCGACGCAACACAGAATGAAGAAGGTAGAAAGGAAAAAGAAAGGGAGAAGCGAGCATGAACGAAAACGATAAAGGACGAACGCCGAAAGAAGCGAACGAAGAAGAGAGCGTAACAGTGAAGACTGAGAAATGCAGCGTGGAAGAACAAAAGAGCGAAGACCAAGAGAGAAAAAGAAAAAGGGGAGGAGCGAAAAGAAAGAACATCACGCCGATGGAAGAAGCAATTTAAAGGGACAGAAAGGACGCGCAGGCCTTTGGGTGGAGAGGAGGAAACATCACGCCACTCTGGGGGAGAGGCGAGGGTGCGAGCGGAAGAGTGGGGTGTGAACGGAAGTCGGCCACTGGGGAGACTGACGCCACCGCCGCAGGTCGATAGGGAAAAGAATGAGAGAAAACAAAAAAGAAAGAATTCAGAACGACACGGCGGGCGGGCTCGCGCGAGCCGACGACGACGTCAACAATGGGGCGCCATTGCTCGCTGCTCTGGCGTCATTACGCCACAACGCACTCGCGAGGGGAGGCACGCGGCGTGTCCTCTTCCCGCTTGCTTTTCTTACCCCCCCCCCCTCTCATCCCGTCAACCCTCGCCGGCTTCCCTATTTTCCCTGCGTATCGCCTCTCTTTCCCGTTGCGTTGTGGAAGGCGTCAGCGGCGGCTCCGGCTCTTCGAAACCGGCTCACGCCGGGCACTTTTAATCGCCCTCCCTTCTTGCAAACGTGGACACTCGAGGGATGAAAGAAAGAAAGAATGGTGCTCGCGCGGGCACGCCGGAAGGCTTCCGGGAAGCAGGATGAAGCCGTGTGACGACGCTCAACTTGAAGCGGGGCGAGTTTACGGGCGGGGCGGGGTCTTTTAATCGCGTTGGGAAAGAAAGGAAAACTTGTGTCCGGAAGGAACTTCTTGAGAGGATAGCGCTACGAGCGGGACATGGAACGTGGTGTCCCGGCAAATCACGGAAGGGGAGCCGTGACGGCGAAACAATTGCTGTGATGAAGATGACGGAAGTTATGCGAAAAAGTTACCCGCCAAAGAAACGTCCTAGAAAGACTTGGGGAGAATGGCAGATGGGATCCGTGATGAGATGGGATGAGGCTCTGGCTTTTGTGATCGTGCGCATGACAGCGATGAGAGAGAGAGAGAGAGAAAGGTTTCCAAACTTGTAGTCTCCCCTTCGTGATGTTTCGTTTTTGCGATTTTTTTCTTACTTCCCCGGGCTCGTCAATTGTTGTCGGAGCGACGATGTCTTTCATCTCCGCACCAAAGCTGTATAACGACATCTCCCTCAGAAAGCCGTACTTCCTGAAAGTTTCGAAAGCACGTTTAACGAGTGCAGGTGACGGTAATGAATGCCACGCGCTTAACCACTTATACACGCGTAAAACAAGGGGCCCGTCAAAGCTGTAATTCTTAAAGAGAATTTAAGCACATGCGCTCTCCACGTCGCCGCAGATCGTTATCGTAGCAGCTCCCTGTATCAAAGTAATCACAAGTCGTCGTCCCTTCAGTACCTGCCGCGATGGTCCAGTGCCTGAGATGCGTTAACTGCACGAAGCCGCCGGTTCAATTACCGGTCGCCTTTCAAAATAGGTTGAACTCAAAGAAGCGAGTGTACCGGTAGATCTATCTATCTATCTATCTATCTATCTATCTATCTATCTATCTATCTATCTATCTATCTATCTATCTATCTATCTATCTATCTATCTATCTATCTATCTATCTATCTATCTATCTATCTATCTATCTATCTATCTATCTGTGACGCCACTGCGTAATATGGCATCACCAGGAGATATTGCAGAAATGCTTATGTTGCTCTTGCGCTTGCACTTTACTTTTGCCTCGCAGGCTCTTGGAACGCGTCCACTCGTAGGAATGTTTATGGGCCGGAAGAATCATCAACATTTCAACGCGACGACCATCAACGTTCCAAGAGTGGGCGCGACACGCCCATGAGCATACCAGGTGGTGGGGATACGAAGCATATTCAGTCGTTCTTTAGGGAGGCGGGCTTGGTGGGCATAAACAGGGAAAAATCTAGGGACTTTAGGTGGGCCCACCTCTACATAAACTGTGCACCTGGGCTCTTACCCTTTCCTATATCATAATTGTTGGGGTTTAACGTCCCCTTCCCCTGGCTATACGCCAATGCTGCATAGTATTTCGCGTTCTTCGTTTCCCCATTCTTTCCATCGTTCTTCCTCTTTTTCCCGAATGGCGCAGTTGTTTTTCCCCCTGGTAGTAATAACCTCGTTCCTTAGTCTCCTATTTTCCTACCTGCAAAGTGCAAATTACATGTTCGGGTTATTGAACACGTCTGGGCAACGTCAGTAGTTGTCCGAGGCGGGTATAGTTTTTGAGAAACGGCGTAGTATATAGCTTCAATCGATTCGTAGTGGCTGCAGCCAACGTAAGGCCATTTTTCTCGTCAATAAGCTCAGCCGTGTGCGCGCGGTCTTTCTCCCTCCCCCATTCCGTGGCTTCCCCGTGTCCTCCTTTCTGCCGCGGTCCTCCGCTTCCCCATCAATGAAAACGCGGAGAGGGAGAGATAGGGATAAAGTGTGCGGGGCGAAAGGGAAGGGGGGGGGCGCCGCCCAATGGGGAACAGAGGGACGGTGGGGATGGGCTGTTTGGGGAGCCACGCTGGGCCCGGAAGGAACGGATTTTTCCGCTGAACCCGGGTTTCTTCCGCGGTGAGCTCGGGCCGCGCTGCTGCCGCAGCCTGGGGGGGAAGAGAGGCGACAGGGCTTCGAAAAGAGACGACCATTTTTTTTTTCTACTATTACACACGTCGACCGACTATGGTGACTTTTACCTGCGTTTAGCTTCGTAATTTGGCCACTAACTGCAGAAATGAATAAGCGTGAAATCAAACACTGTACGACAGGAGCCTTCGTGCTGAGTTAGCTTCGTTCTGTGAGGGAAAGAAAAGTTATCACAGAAATACCAAGTCATATGGATAGACCGATACTACAAATACCGTGTTTTACAAATATTTTTCTTTTCGCAAGGAATGAACACAGATATTTTCTTACATCACTACAGCGACCTTGCGACCGTGGCGCACCAGTGTGCGTCTCAGAAACCTTGGTTTGTACTAGGCTTTCGTACCGAATACAAGGTACAATGCATTGCACACAATTTGCCGAAAATTAAGCTGAAAATCAACGCCCCTCGTCACTCTTTTGTTTCCCCTTTCCCTTTTCCCCTGTGCAGAGTAGCAGGCTAGAGCGCACTAGCTCAGGCCGACCTCTCTGCCTTCAAATAAATTCTCACTCTCTCTCCCTCTTGCCGAAAATTGTAAATAATCATGTTCAAGCCACTAATTTGTCTCGCAAAGAATTGGAGATGTATTTCGTTAACTTGTAAACATATATATTCATGTACAACGACGTGTAAAAATATGACCATGTTTTATGTTTTATTGCTTCGCAATTTGTACAAAAAGCTTCAATGTTCTTTGTTGTATCCTGTCATAATGCGTGTACCTGAGTGTGTCGAAATTATCTTTAGTGTCGTACTAAAAATGCTTACTGTTGTCGCGCTGTCGTGTACAACGCCTCCTGTGTCCGGTTGAAGCTGTTCGCCGTAGCTTTTAGCCTTGAGGTCGATTCCAGTCTGCACTATACAGTAAGTTAGAACCTAGGAATAAGTACAAGCTCCGCTTGCAAAACCGCGGCGCGCTTTTCAATCACCGAAGTAAGGCAGTCGTGCAAGCTGCTTTCCTTTCGAGCCTTAAGTACTTTTTTTTCTGTGCTAATGTAAACATCACGCATATTGAAGACCAAAGGTTCGTAATTCCTACCAAAAATATGACCTTTGGCTAAGCAGTGATGGCAAAACCTCCGATGAAATTCGCCAGAACGTTCAAGTTTTCGAGTTATAGCCAGCAACACCAATATGCCTTGTCCCGTATGTTCCTTCTTGCGCTCGCGGTTGAAACTTGTTGGAACCCTTGACCTTTGTAAAGGAGCCGTCTGTAATAAATATATCTAAACACAGAGGCACAGCAACCTTTTGAGACACGCGAAATGTGCTTGACGTCACGGAAATGAACAAATTTGGTTGGATAGAACGTCTATATACTATTCTCGTGGTGGGACAGTGGCGGCTGTATAGGTAGAGCTTGTATCTTTATTCTCCGCTTGTAAACGAACATAGAACAAAAATAAGGTTGAAGTTGATATCGACTCGTTTCAGGTACAGCCACAGTACGGTATTGAACACCGCGAGGAAGAACGGCGAACGCCACAGTGAACTAATTAAAGTCACTCGCGAAACACGAAGGGGCGTAAGAAAAATTAACATCGACGTAAAGAAGCATTCACGTATATGTTCGTGTTCTTTTTGCGTGCGTGCGTGTGTCGCGTGCTGTCACGGACTTAACGTGGCAGTTAATTTGTACCAATTCGCCTTGCTAAAAACGAGGCGCCGCCTCCTTAGTCATTTGAAGGGACACTAATGTTAAAAGATTTTTAACCCGCTTGGAAATCTTGGAAGACGCTTGGAATACGCTTGGAAAGCGTGAAAACGCGCAAAGAGAAAGTGCGGGTGGCGATGCCACCTTGTAATTCCCGCACTAAACGCCGTGGCTTGATAGATTTCGACGGCGTCGCCTAGGTCCCACGTAGTTCCTATAGTCAGTAATAATGAAGCACATTATCCCCTGAGGGGGCCATAGACTTAACACACCAAGCTTCAGGAAATTATTTCGTCGGGCCAATGTCGCCAAAATACGAAAAAAAAAATAAGTTTTAAAATCCGTGACGTCACGCGCGGAGAATTCGACGCGAAATTTAAAAATGAAACTTTGACCGTGATTTTATCCTCTATTTATAAACCTATGGTGGCAAAATTAACGACATTACACTTCTCAGGGTACAACGTATCGATCCAAACCGATTCACTGTTTCACTATAGGGTATCCGTTTAAGGTGGGCGCGATATGTGCCCCATACCTTCACTCAGTCGAACGTGTGCCGTCATCAATTAAAGTGCCCGTTCATGGCCTCAGTTCTCGACGATAATGGCGCCCGAGGACCATTGATGTTGCATTCTAGGATCTGTTTACCACACACCTGCAGCTCCGGAAAGCCGCGGACACAAGGCAGGCCATTGTGTAAAGCACGATACCGCTTCAGTTTCTCTTTTTTTTTGCGTCCATTGTGAAGCTTGCTTTTCTTGGGACTCGACAAACAGGGGGGGGGGGGGCGCTGCGATAAAACTGTGTGCGCGCGTGTGTGTGTGTGTGTGTGTGTGTGTGTGTGTGTGTGTGTGTGTGTGCGTGTGTGTGTGTGTGTGTGTGTGTGTGTTTAGTGCGGCTCTTCTGAACTTCTCCATTTGCCTCTTAAGATGACTCTCTTTCTTCATTCCTTCTTCCTTCATATTTCATTTATTTCTTCCTTATTCGCTTATTTCTTCCTCATTCGTTTCTTTCTTTCTTTCTTTCTTTCTTTCTTTCTTTCTTTCTTTCTTTCTTTCTTTCTTTCTTTCTTTCTTTCTTTCTTTCTTTCTTTCTTTCACATTCGCGTTCAACACATGCAAGGTTTTCCGCGAAAGAGCCGAGCTGCACATACGAGCGAAGATGGAGCAACGAACAACGCCCGAGTTTACGAAATCCCCGCAGTCTCAGCGCACCTCCATGCATCATCGTGCGAGCACCACGCTTCTCTCTCTCTCTCTCTCACTCTCTCCTCCTGCCGGCAGGCTGCAGGTCAGCGTTGCTAAACCCCGCGGTATTGCAGCGCACGCGCTGTGAATGCACCGCCCACGAAATTCGCTGCAAAACTTCCGGCGTGCTGATCCCCATGCAAACGGGTTTTATATTCGGTCGCCGTAAGGAAAAAAAAAAAAAAAGCCTCGCGAGATTCGCTATTTCGTTCTCGGACGTTAAGCCTCCTCCTCCCCCTGTTTCTCTTCGGCGATTGCATACCGCAGTTTCACGCGTACAACCCGCCCCGGCCAGCTTGTGGCATGAGGCGACGAACGTATACAGCACATTCTCAGTTTTACGATGTCATCGGGCACTCTGTGGAGTAGGAACCACACGTAATTGGAGTGAGAAGCGGAATTTCGTGAGAAGGCCGCATATGGACTATTTTATGAATTGGTTTCGGTGCCGCCATAGCCGTACGTATGGGAAGAGCCGGGGAGGCGGGGATGGGAGGCAAATCATATAAGGAGGGCGCCAAGCCTGCTCCCAACCTTTACCCAGTCGGACTTTCCCCGTCATTATTTAACCAGCAGGATTATGGCCATGCATGTTTTTGACGATAGTTAAAACCGGGGACCTCCTGATTGGGACCCAATGCAGGCCGTAGCATGAAAAAACGGTTGCAATGGGTTGGTGCATTCCACGTTTCACATGACCCTGTTAATCTCACGTCACGACATGCAAAAATAGAAAAAAAAAAATTCCTTTAACAGCCCCAAGGTGGCGGCGCCCGTGTGTCAAATCGTCTATAGACAGCGTCGCCCGGTAATTGTCAGGCATAATCAAACAGATCAAGACCAATTTGACCACCAAGCCTGCTTTGCGTTGGGAACCTCAACAGACCTCGACAGACCCCAACTACCGGACGGGGGTGCATTCAAATGTTTGATCGACCATACAACATAAGATTCCGTTTCCATATGATTGCTTGAGTTACTTGATTGACTCATCGATATATCTATCAATCGATCGATCGATTGATTAATTAATTGATTCACGCTCCAGGATGAGGAGGAGGAGGAGGGTAAACGAGAGGCAGGGAGCTTAACCATGGACTAAGCCCGGTCAGCTGAACTGCACTAGAAAAGCGACACGGAAAAAGAAAGGTTTAGAATTCCGAATCTAGCTTTGTAGACACCATACACGCTATGCAGACTCGATAGAGCTGTAGAACAGCATACAATTCTAAGAAAACTCAAATTTCTTGCTACCGCTGGCTTTTGAACGTGCGACTTCGTTATCAACAGTGCAGCATATAGTATACCAGCCGAGTTGCCCCCACAAAGTGTTAAAGAACTGCGCGCAATATACCCGAAAACACGGTACACAGTTCTCGCGTACCTAACCATAGTTTATTATTTTCCGTTCATCTCTGTCTTTCTTTTATCCTTCTCTCTCTCTCTCTCTCTCTCTCTCTCTCTTTACATTCATTTATTTTTCACAGTTTTGTTTGATATTCGCGAAAAGCGACGGTTTCATATCGCACGCGTGTGTAAACAAGAGATCCCACGCAGTCCGCCGCTGTATGCGCAGGGTTTTCGCACGCTTCTGAAGCATCCTACGTTGAAGCGGCGCAAAAAAAGATTGCCGCTTTAGCGAAGAATGAAGTGCATAACTTAGAAAGAGTGATGCACGCAGAGTCGGTGCCCAAAGCTTCGTGCAAACACGGCGCGCGGGCGGTAAAAGAAATGGTCTCATTTGGTGCGTCGTTCTGGGCTGCCTGTACGGGATGCTTGGATCGCTTTATCTTCGCCACCGGATTGCTGCGTGAGGTAAGCCCGTTCTTCATCCGGAAAAAAAAAAAAGAACATTAAGGGAGAGAGGTAGGAAATGGAGAGAAAGTGAGAAAGAATGGGAGAGAAGCCTCCGCAGGAAGAATGGGACAGGATGGCAAAGAATGGCGAGAGGGAAGGAGGAGAGAGTAGAAAGGATGGGAGATTGATGGCAGAAAGGATGGAAGAGGGAAGGAAGAGAGGGTAAAAATGATGGGAGAGGGAAGACAGAGTAGAAAGGATGAGAGAGGGAGCTAATGATAGCGTAGAAAGGATAGGAGAGGGAGGGCGAGGCAGCGCAGAGAAGAGGGGGGAGACAGAGAGAAAGAATTAAGGGACGAAAAGAATCTGGAACTATACAGTCGGATACAACTTTAGAAGGCAGGAGAGGCCAGGCACGTAGGCAAGGGGGGGGCCCGGGGGGCCCGGGCCCCCCCCGAAATTCGTCCAGCCTTTTATGTTCCCGGGCAATTTTTTTTTCTTTTTGCCATGAAAAGACTTTCTTTCGAATATTTAGGCCTTGGGCCCCCCCCCGAAAAAAAATCCTGGCTACGTGCCTGGGAGAGGCCCCGCCCAGACGACCGAAGCGCGGCAGCCGATCGCCTCCACGACTAAAGAAATAGTCCCCGCTCATTCACTCGGCAATATTCTCCGATGGCGATGACGATGCTCATGACGTCATTCTGGAGAGCGCACCCCATTGGTGCAGGCCTGTGTGCATCCGCCTTTGAGGAGAAAATGCCGCGCACTTCTGAAGTTGTATGCGACAGTAGGTATACACTCCTTATGCCTGTGCCTCCCTGCGTGGCTGCGAAGTATTGGGATCGACTTACCCGCCGCGATATATTAAGATTACTTTGGCGGATGTACGGTATTGCGCTGCTATAGAAGCCCAAGGACGCGGGTTCGTTACCCAGCTAGGAGGGGGTGGGGGGGTAGGCTGCACGCGTACACATGTACTCCCCGCCTCCCCCATAAGTAACGCTTTTGTATATTGGTATGATGTATAGTATATATAAGTATAGGGGATGTCAGCCACGCGCGAAGCCCGTCCGCTTCTGAGCTGAAACCCCGCAAAGAGCGTAATCTGTGGGATGACGAGGGAGTGACCTTTTCCACCACGGCCACGCATTTCAGCTCTCCGCTCGTCATTTTCCCAGTCACAAAAGACCCCCGGCGAAGGAAGACGTCGAAAAAGCGCGTATAGTATGAGACCCGCGTGTGGCTGGAGCTCGGGAGCGTGTCTAAATACAGCCACGTGGAATCGGCATGCCATCCGCAAACGCGCAAGGCAACGTATCACTCGCACCGTAACTCGCACCTGGTTAGAAACTGTGTCCCATCACTGGAACTTCACACTGCGTTCTTCGAACGAACGAACGAACAAGCAAACAAACAAGCTAGCTATAGTTGGCACACACGCAAACAAACATGCAGGAAAGAGAGGTCTATTCACGGCGTTGACAACCAAGCAAGTATACTTTCGCAAGTTTCGCACAGACGCTGCTTCAATGGTGACGTCCGAGACAGTTTAAACTCTTCAATGCAACACACCGTACGGCTAGCATGGAGATAAAAAAAAAAATCAGGAAGACTCAAATACACTCCGCATCATCGCTGGTACATATGTACAGTGTGTATGTATACAGTCTGAATCACACTTGTCCAAAGCAGTCGAGCGCGCGCCTATGGACGCTGGCGCCGCCTGCAGATGCTACCTCACGTGAGCCACGAGCTTCCGCTGATGCTTGAATTACAGCACAAGGACCTAGCATGCGGCATGACTACGTCTGCAATAATTACGGCATCGGTCTGCGCATATTTTTGCAAGAAACGGCCACTGAAGAGGCCGACTGGTCGCTCTCTTTCGGCCCTCAATATTTCCCCTATAGCACCTCGGAAACGAAACCAAAACTGCTAGTTCTTGGGACAGTATTTCTTCAATGACCCCCACTGCGATCGACACCACCATTGTGGCATTTTTGTGGAGCTGGGAACCAAAAAGAAGACGCCTGGCAAAAGTCATCCATGCATGACGCCGAGACGTGCAAGCTCAGGCAGGTAAACGCCGTTTTCGGGACTTCGTCCCGAAAAGTCCCGAAAACGGCGTTTTAAGTCATAGAGTTACTGTATATGCTAAGCATATACAGTAACTCTATTAAGTCCGACATCGGCAGAACCCTGCCGGCGACGTCTATTAAACCCATTAAAGGGGCACTGACACAAAATTTCGCGGCCGAGATATCCTGCGGGATCGATTCCCGCGAACATGCATGCGTAAATCACCTGCAAAATATCAACAGCGAATATAGCTTGGAAGTTATTTTAAATGAATTTTGAAGTTTACGTGAGCGATCGACACCCTGGGCTATTGACACCTTCAAAGGTGACGCTTGGTGACCCCCTACTTCCCTCACGTGACCACGCTGCAACAAGTTATGATGACGTCATAGCCGCCATTTTTTTGCCGCGTTCGCTCCAGCAGCCTATACTTCTGGTACTTCTGGTAAGGTCACTCTACTTCTGGGCGGCTGCTCGCGAACCGCGCGGAAGTGCGTCACAGTTCTGTGTGCTGACGTAATCGAGCGCTGCACCCGCTAGGTGGTGATAGTTGCACCCGGAGGCTTGTCGTTTTTGAAACCAAAGCTGACACTGGTCGGTAATGAGGAGCCTGTAATTAATTATCTGTCGCGCGCTGCAGCAAACGATGTGCCGTGTTATGACTAGCAGGCCCCCAGTAACACATTGCTGCAAAAAACGCGAGGCCAAAATTTTTGTGTCAGTACCCCTTTAAAGACTTCGCTCAAAGGGACACTAAAGAGAGACACGATTTCTCGTGTATTAGCCAATTACAATTTCGCAAAGCCGAAAGAAATACGCTTACCGCGAGAAGACGTTTGGTAAGCGAGAAAACGCACGAAAAGAAAATGCGGGTAGCGACGCCAACTTAAAATTTCCTCACCAAATGCCGTGACGTCATAGATTTTGACGGCGTGTACTAGTTCATACGTAGTTCCTAAACGGTAAAAATGAGGTACATTGTCCTCTGAGGGGAGACACGCCAAGTTTCAGGAAATTTCGTTGAGCCAATGTCGCCGAATTACGAAAAATACACTTGGAAATCCGTGACGTCACGTGCGGAGATTTCAGCGTGAAATTTAAAAATTAGACTTTGAGTTTGATTTCCTCCTTTATTGTTAAACATATGATGATGAAATGAAGGATATTAGAGTTCTCAGAGCACAATTTATGAATCGAAGTCGATTCATTGTTTCACTTTTAGTGTCCCATTAAATAAGCAGCTCTCATACTGTGCAGTTAGGGTTCACAAAAATGCAAAGTAGGAATAGTTAGTGGCGAAGTTAGTGGCGCGAAGGTTATGAAAAAGAAAGAAGTGATAAAAACAATTTCAACGAACCAACTATATGCAGCCCAACATCGTACTTTGGAAATTGCACGTTTTTCTCTATATTGGGCCGCTTTATTTCATTGCATCTTGCTGTTTGGCGCTGTTTCCGTCAGTCGATTCTAAACTTTGTCCTAAAGACCCCATTAGGGTATGACACAAGAGGCAGGTACATAATGTAAAAAAAAATGTTCCCGCAGTTTTGAAGAGGACAAAAAAAAAAAAAACGTCGTTACATCATGAGCCGATTCTGACGAACAGGTGATGGCAGTAACTTCGTTTCGTAACCTCTAGAAGCAGATAAAATATACACATAGTCATAGGCGTGCGCAGGGTTCCCCTTCAAGAGGGGGGGGGGGGGGCGAAGGTTGGTCGCAGCGCCCCCCCCTCCCAATTATGTAAATGTATGGCGCTGATATTGCGCCCCCCCCCCCCCCCGAGTCGCAGCGCCCCCCTCCCTATTATGTCAATGTGTGGGGCTGACTGTGCGCCCCCCCTTTTAGGTGATTAGGGGGGGCGGCCGCCACCCTGCCCCGCCTGTGCGCACGCCTATGCACATATTTAAGGTTATAACCGTAAAAGGCGAACAATTCACAGCTATCACAGGAGTCAGTGAAGAAGCGTTGTTGTTAGTACACGTGGGGTGGTTAATTGCGCAAACGCGAACGCTGCAGATTTCTGCGCTATCTCCCGAGGCCGTCGCAATCAGCGTAAGTACGCATTCCGTAATGAAACCTACCTGCACCCTGAAAACAGCCTTTCCCACTGTGCACCACCGCAAAAACTCTTCCTCGGAGTCCGCACCACAGTTAATCAACAGAACCCACGCTGTTCGCCTCAGGTCGTAAAACAAAAGAAGGAAGAGAGAAGAGAACCACGGAACGTGGAGAGGTTCGCGGTACATGTATGGACTCGAAACCCGGCTCTCAAACACGGCACAGCGGTGGTCTATTCAGACATACGGAAAACTCGCGCTGTGCACACACGAATTGAGTGAGCATAAGCAAACATTTGCGGAGGGCGCATGTAGCTTTCAGAAAAAAAAAAAATGTTTTGAAATAAAGCACGTCTTTGATCTACAGGTTTTCCCGCTCGATTGGCAGGCGCTTGGATTAAATTGAGCGGGAAAACGTGTAGTAACGACAGCGAACTGAATCTTCGACGAATATCATAGCGATTCACTAGCGCGTTGTTTACTCGTGTCCTTCATAAGAAAAAGAAGAATGTTGCAGTGGCTTAGCTCGGCTATGCCAGGATAACGTAGCGTTAGCAAAGGTACAGCTGATTGTTCTTAGCTTTTTTGATTGTCTAGGATTAGCTTGATTATCATGCTTACTGCTGCTCCAATGACACACACATGGTATACATATTATGTGGCACATGTATATTTATTTTGCCAGGCAACTACTTCGGGATGCGATGAGTTAAGCTTCACCGCTCTTCTGCGCCGTTGAGCAGCATTTGCGCTCTCCTTCTCCATGGCTAAACCACAGTGGCAAATGCCAGTCAGAGGCGCTATCAAGCGGCTCCAGCGCAGTGTCAGACGGCGACTGCACAGCGAAGGCGAATAGATGCGCGCGCGCCGGCGCCAGTTCGGCTACGACGTCACTCGATCCTCTGGAAAGCGCAGACCGGCGGCAGCGAGTCGCGCGCGGCAGCGGCGGAGTGCGCGGGAGGTGCCGGCTCCAATGCGCCAGCTGTGTGACATCACTGATCCTCGCGCATGCGCAGCACGGCTCTTGAGGATCCACGTGAAACTGGCTCGGCTAGGCCAGTGTAGCTAACGCTACAAAAAGAAATTTAAAAAAGGCATCACATCGGAGGTGATATTCTGGACCCTCTCAAACTCGTCCATATATTGTCAAATTTCGTAATGGCGGCATTTCAAGCCAATCAGAGAGGGTCGTAGATGCCCTATGGGCCAATAAGACTTCACCAATGGCGGAACTTGACAACATGGCGGAATCTAAACGACAGAAAGCTCAGCTAGTTGGTACGGATTCATGATAAAAGGTATAGCGTGCAGATACGGACCCAAGAGAAGACAACACGGCGCTTGTGTTGTTCTGGTCTCTTATCTTGCGCCCACGCCTGCACGCACCTTCTATTATCTTGGCAGGATTTGACCATGTCCAGAATGGCACCACAGAACAACTTGTTTTCTGCATTTCGGTGAGCAAGAAATTTACTTTTTCCGTCGGCCGTGTTTCAATTAATACTCGCCGTGGACGGTAAAATAGGCAGCTAAGCGGGCAGCGGCCATCTCAAGTATCATTCCAATCCTAACGTAGCCGGCAAATCATACCGCTTGCGGAAGGTCGCATTCTAGTCAAATACGGTGCAGGCCACTCTGCTGTCCTTAACAAGATGGCGGCGGAGCGGACCACTCGGATGGCTCGGATCTGGCCGGTATGGCTGTCTGCCCGCTTTTTACGAGGTTTTCTGTAAGCGCTTGGTATAAGCCACGCTCAGTGCTTCATGGATTTGAACAAGAAAGAGGTTCAAGAAATAACAATTGAGTTTGTTTTCCTTAGATTTATTATGTCCACGCGAGATGGCGTCACGTCGCACATAATCGTGACTTTTTAATTAACATAAACTTAATGAACTTGTAATTGGCCTAATTGATTCTTTTTAATATATTGTGTTGGTAATGGACATATATCATAATCATATTATATGGAAGTGCACGAAAACTATCTGTACGGACTCTATCCGCAGTAATCTGTGCGACCACCATGTGTGGACTCTGCCCTTAGAGGCATTTTTTACACGCCTGAGATAGTATGCGTGCATAGTGCTTCTGATTATTTCTCTTCTTTTTTAAAAATCTTTTTGTTTTGTTTTAGAGTGTTTTGTTTTCTTTCAGATTTAATATTATGCTGATAGAATAGCCGACGTTAATGTAGCCATCTTCCCATGTCTTTCATATATAAATAAATAAAAAGGAAAACTAATGCAGACGCATTCCATTACTCGTTCGAGTGGGGCTTGATGCTGTCATCTATACGCTGTTAGCGTAGGCTATCCGACACTATAGCCAGAATTGGAAAACACCCATTGTGTTAATGCTGCTATATATGTCTTCGCTAATGTTGGCTATTCTATGTTGCATATAATGTAATAAGATAACACGTGCACCTACTAGACCTCTTGCCCACTCCATTGAAGTGATTCGCACACCACATACGAAACCTCCCCTCAGGGAAGTCATAACCACCGACCTTGCTTTTTCCTTATTTTTTGCCCCCCCTCGTTTAACAATTAGGTCGAGTAAGAACCCGCGTCACATTTGGCCAACATCGCATCGCCGCAAAGCTCCACAAACCGTTCGTATATAGCTCTGTCGACTCTGCGGATTGAAAATAGGAAAAAAAAGAGAAAAAGGGGAGGATAGGCGAGGAGTATTGACGCAAGCGAGCTTCGATCGAATTCGCAAGGGCGAACAGGACGTATGGAACGCAATTCGGCGAGTTCTAAATGGTATGCGAGCGAAATGAGATATTTTTTTTTTTATTTTTCCCGCGGGATATAGTTTAGCCGTAATGACGAGAATGCGCTCGAGCTAATGATGAGGCCTTGCCGCCGTACCACACACACACACACACACACACACACACACACACACACACACACACACACACACACACACACACACACACACACACACACACACACACACACACACACACACACACACACACACACACACACACACACACACACACACACACACACACACACACACACACACACAACACACACACACACACACACACACACACACACACACGCACACAGTAGATAGATAGATAGATAGATAGATAGATAGATAGATAGATAGATAGATAGATAGATAGATAGATAGATAGATAGATAGATAGATAGATAGATAGATAGATAGATAGATAGATAGATAGATAGATATGTACGTATTGTGTGCTTCGCACGCATACATATAACATAAAGAAGCGGCAGGAAGACCCTTTCGGCTTTCTGCTGAAGGATTCCACTGTAACAAGGGGTGTTCAAATGAAAATGTACGAAACGTCGTAATAACACGACCGTTAACGTATACGCCTATGCCGCTATGGGAGAACGTAGCGACATATCTAGGGATGCGATTGGAGTCTCCTGCGTGGATCGGAACATGCGGGGGCGCCCGCATGCGCAGTCAGGAGCAGAGGCTCTTATAAAGGACACGGCAGTGCGTGTGGGGACAGGACGGCGCTCACATTGCAAAATTCGACGATTGAGTAGTAACGAGGCGTTATCGGATTTCTGACAGCGGAAGGTGTTAAACCGGCCACCATTCATCGCCTGCGATTTCCATGTGTTCGGTCCCCTGAAAAAACACCCGAAAGGGAAGCGCTTCAACTAGGACGACGAACTCAAGGACGCTGTAAAGGACTGGGTCTCGTCACGACCACAGGAATTCTGGGAACAAGGGTTCTTCGGCTCGTTCACCAATGGGATCGTTGTGATCAGGCACGTAGCGTATACTTTGAATAAAGTCTTCATTTATGCGCACAGTGTCGTTTCGTACCTTTCCGTTTGAACACCCCTTGTAGAATTAAGTCAACGTTAGATATGCCTGGTGAGTGATTCCGTGCTCTAACAATACTTATTTCCTCAACGTGTTTTCTTGCTTTTATTTGTTTCCTTTCAGCCTCAGGCTTTCCTTAGTCACGGTCAAGCCGAGTGCGAGGGTTCTTCCTGGTGAGTAAGAAACGAAAGCGGGCCAGGGAAGCTTGCGAAAAGCTGAGCGGTCCTGCGATCACTGTTATGCGAAGCGGTGTCGCACGTCGCCGCCATCGCCGTTATCTCGACGCTTATCTCGCCTGCTTGCGCAGTTATGACGTCAGCACTTCTATCGGTGAAGGAACAGCAGCGAAATATTCGGCCCTTTACCGCTCTTTTAGAGACACCTGCCTAATGCGACGAACTTGCAGCCCGCTTGTGATGTTTAATGGTATAAATTTGAATTTGTGTGCCACTGAGGTCTGCGCCGTTATTAGGACCAGCAATTTATGTGCGATATCGGGTAACATGCCTATTGGAGCAGACTGAACGTTTCTAATGCCTGTAGTTCATCTATCTATCTATCTATCTATCTATCTATCTATCTATCTATCTATCTATCTATCTATCTATCTATCTATCTATCTATCTATCTATCTATCTGTCCGTCCGACTCGGAAAGCCAATCTGCGTATAACACACACACACACACACACACACACACACACACACACACACACACACACACACACACACACACACACACACACACACACACACACACACATACATACATACATACATACATACATACGTACATACATACATACGTAATCTCGCATATAGGAGGACCCCTTTCGGGCTAGTCATATTTTCGTCTCCTGAGCACCACAGTTGCGAACCACGTAAGCATGAAAGATAAGGACTGAAGAGAAGATACGGGAGGTCAGCCTTATCCTACAGACTGCGCACAACACGGACCCCCTTTTCTCTCCACAAGCCTGCATGCGGCGCAGTGAATGTCGCGGTGTTTTCGCCCGAGAAGAGGACGCCCAGAGACAGCTCGACCACTCCGCGCGGTAACCATGCACACATCTGTACGCAACCTTCATCCTCGTTGACGCTTGCAGATCGCAGGAAACGTCTGCGAAACGGGAACCGCGAATGATAACGCGCCGCGGAGACGACCCGCTCTCGCGAAAAACA
The DNA here is from genome assembly GCF_013339695.2 of Rhipicephalus sanguineus. Lineage (NCBI taxonomy): Eukaryota > Metazoa > Arthropoda > Arachnida > Ixodida > Ixodidae > Rhipicephalus > Rhipicephalus sanguineus. The sequence continues at coordinate 46,634,255 of NC_051179.1, read as the reverse complement.
GGGCAGCGAGATAGCGCGGTGTGACTGACGGCGAGCGTTTGATAAGCCGAGCGCAGGCGGAAACCGCAATGACGTGCGAGACGGGGAACCCCTGAGATGTCCGCGAGGGGCTGGAGAGAAGACGTAATAATAGAAACCGTCGTGTGTTTGAAGGGCCATGCGCAATGGCTAATTAGCACTAAAGGGTACTGAAACGAATTATTTAAGCGAGTTTACTCTGGCATACAAATCTCCGGTGCAGAGACAGCTCTGCGCAAGCTCAGTAAATGCTGATAACATATTTTATTTTGACATTCAAGTGCATTTTCGCACGGCCCACCTACTGACATCAACATTAGCGTGACGTCAGGCTGAGTGTCAATTCTGGTGACTTCGCGCACCAGTATGGCTATAGTTGTGATGACGTCAGGAACCAATACGTTCAAAAGGGCCGCTTGTGCGTCACCAACGGAACCATGCAGGAACGGAGCGGCCGTTGAAACGTCACGATATCTTGGGCGAGCACGTGACGAGAACCTCATACGGTGATGTATACGACGTCAGGGTACAGTATCAGAAACTAGCTTTTAAAAACATACTGTAATTAATTTTTGATGGTGCATTCACGCTTACCAGTACACTTTCTAGGCTCTTGAGGGCTTGGCCTTTCATTTAACGCAAAAAAAGGGGTAAAAAGACAACTAGTTTGACGACGATGATGATATCCTAGACAACTTTAGACCCAGCACTATATATACTTCCACTTCAAAGGGCACATGTTTATTATATCTATCTATCTATCTATCTATCTATCTATCTATCTATCTATCTATCTATCTATCTATCTATCTATCTATCTATCTATCTATCTATCTATCTGTCTGTCTGTCTGTCTGTCTGTCTGTCTGTCTGTCTGTCTGTCTGTCTGTCTGTCTGTCTGTCTGTCTGTCTGTCTGTCTGTCTGTCTTGAGCTCCAGTCCTTGTTTGTACAAAGCGCAAAAAGAAAGATGCGTGCGTCAAACGGCGTCTTGTCTTAGTGCCCTTAGCGCACTTGCCCTTATGCAATAACTGACTGCTACCGTATAACTAAACAACCCTTTTAATTTGCTTGCGGTACCGTAATCGTGTGCACCACTTCGGCACGACACGCTCTGTCAACAATTCCTTCCGGCGTCCGCTTCGCGTGTGTGCACAACATAAAAATAACTGCTCGCTCATCGTTCCTCTCGATAAGAGGCCTGTAAACAGTCGTGCGCGTGTTGACAAAAGTGATAATTACGAGGAGCAGCAATGTAACAACCGAGGTCACCGAAATAAGGGGAATTTTTTTTCAAGGGGCTCGTTTCTATGTTACACACAACCAAATGAATCCCGCGGACAACTAGGCCAATTAGACATTTATGAATTACGAGTAATTTGAAGGTTGTGGGTTCGGATACCACCGACGGGTCCCTGGAACACGGTTTTCCGAGTAATTATAGAACGGCTTCATTGAAGGAATTTATTGCCTCACGAATCGACCGCCGCAAAAATTTTTAGAATCCGTCAAGTACGAGCGAATTTACACAGATTCGCCACACGCTATATAATTGCTATCTCTCTCCTCTCGTCACGACGAACGCGCCGGAAGCTAATCAGGGAGGGATGGCACGAGGGAAAGAAGTTACGTCACGCGCGCGTCATGACCTTTAACCAAGCGACGATGTAGTGCAATGACATCACAAATTTCGGCGATCTGTGACTTCACTGATGGCGTCATGTTGTATTGATGTGACGTTACTTTTGATTCGCCGACTGCGCACACATATTCACTTCGGGATCGCGTGACTTTTGGCCGACTTTTGTTGCCGAAACTTTTTTTTTCATCATTGTGTTGACGCCGTTGACAAGGTCTCGCCAAGTATCGTCAAGTCTCGCCAAATCTCGGAAACCTCTTGAGTCAATGGACATACAGTAAAACCTCGGTGATACGACCATGGCTCATACGAATTTCCGGGTGATACGAATTTTTCTGTGGTCCCGGCCAAGGCCCATGAGCCTGCAATGTATTGGAGTACGGTTGTTGCGAACCGATTTGCACCCCGCGACGTTTGATACGAACGTACGCTAGCGCACAGGTACGAACAGGTGCTGCCTGCGCTGTCGCGGAAGACGCGGCAGTCACGCGCGGGCGCGGGCATGCGCGCTGCGGGACCATCAACGGTGCGTCGTTGCCTCCGAGATAGTGCGCGCTAATATTAGAGGCCTTTGGGCGCCTTCGTGTTTAGGTTACAGATGACGTGGACGTCGCACTTTTTTTTTTTCGACGCGTTGACGCGTGCTCCTGTGCTCGAGGCAGCAGCGTCTTTGTACTGTGTTAACACGTGCCTGCCACGTCGATGCAAGCCATGTCCCCGCAATCAGACGTTATATGAAACAAGACTGAAACTTTGGCTGCGGGTCCGCCATGAAGTCCCATTAAAGGTGGACGAAGACCCCAAGAGACGAAGCGGACGGTCTTGGCGAAGGAGCTTGGCCTCCATCTATCGTGTACAAAGCGCTTCTTAAGTCACTTTCACCGCAGTACTTTGGTCTTGTGCAGAAAAGCAAGCGTAGTAAGATTAGCAAGGGACTACTAGCGGTCACGGGGCACAACACATCTGGTTCATTAATTGCACACGCGCGCATACACCTTATATACGAGTACAAGTATGATCGTTGTCGTTTAAAAACTTTACTGGCAATCATTCAGAGCTGTTCATGACGTCGTTGCGGCCCTAAGAAACACTGAATCAAAACGTATGCCAACTTTCTTTTGTCGCATACTAATTTTCCATGTTTTCTGGTGATACGAATTTGAGATGATACGAATATTTTTGGTAGCCCCGCGAGATTCGTATCACCGAGGTTTCACTGTATAAGACTTTCGCCTTAAAATATTGTGTTTTGAACGTGCTGCGTGAAATTGAGTATAAACTGTGCTCCGGTGTACACAAAAGGCGGTTTGAGCGAAGATGCTCCACGTTTAGTCAACGTTCCACTACGCGGCAGATTTCTTTTCCACGGGACGTCCACTGCAGCGAAGATCCTGCACACTCAGTTTAACTGGCATATAGCTCAAATATCTACAGGAGTACTTACCAGAAAAAAAAGAAAGAAGCAAAACAAAGCGAACTGTTTCTCCGAACCCGCAATAGAACAAAGCGATGCCTCTGTGATAGCTCACTCGCATACAGAGGGCTGGTAAAAACAAAAGAAGTGCAATCGCACGTTGTTGCCGGCAGTTACCGCGCATGCACGCAGAGCGAGAGAGAGAGAGAGAGAGAGAGAACGGGGCAAGCCGCGCTCTGGCATAAAGGATAACGGCGCCTAGTCTCGGCGCAATCTGCAAGAAGAAGAAGTGGGGAGGCACTTATTTCCACCGCGCACAGCAGGGCAGTAAATAAAGCAAGGCCGAGGTCGGAAGGGTCGCTTGTTGCATCATCCTCTGGCCGCTGATACACCAGCTATAGCTCAGGCTAGCTCTCCTCCTTCTCTTCCTCCTCTACACCGAGTGCTACAGCTGGCTTCTTCACTGAGAGAAAGAGTATATCTTTCAAGGCGTATGTGAGAGGAGTGAGTGAGAGATACGATAGAACATATGTGTGTATGTATGTACGTGTGTTTGAGAAAGAGAGTGGGAGAGTGAGTGGGTGAGGGAAGTCCTGATGTACCAAGAGGCGCGAAGTCCCCTCCAACTCCACACTGACCTAAGTGACCGCAAAACTGTGTGTTTGAGAGGGAGAGAGAGAGAGAAAGAGAGTGTACATTTGTGTATGTGCAAAAAGAAAGAGACGGAGTTAGTAAGGAAGAGAAAGAGAGACCGAACTGCAGATGTACAAGCAGGCGCGAGCTCTCGCCTCCTCCAGCTCACCCTCAGAGGAGGAGGAGGGAAACAGAGAGAAGCTGAGGAAAATAGAGAGAGAGAGAGAAAGAGAGAGAGGGAACTGTGGACCTTGTGCCGTGCCAAAGTTCGCAGAAAACCGCTTCGCCTGCCGAGGTATTGTAAAACGAGAAGTGCCTCGCTTCTACGATAGCGCGCATATCCGTTGCCCGCTCTTACATATATATGCAAGCGGTCGTAAAAGAAAAACAAGGCGCGCGCATGCATCTGATGACAGGTCTCGAGCTTCTCTCTTGTTCCTGGACCTTTTAACACAAGGACGCTCGGCTTCGCTCGCGAGATAAACAACAACACTCGCGCGGCCCCGGCCTTGTTTCGAAACTTCATCCTTTTCAGCTCCCTCTCCTTCTTTTCTGATCTCTTAGTACGTGCGTCCGTTTCTTTTTATGTAGAAGAAGAACTGGCTGTCTCCGTGTCTTCAGAGTAAACATGCGTGCCGTGCCACAGTATACTCTACTGAGGCATGGGTCACAATATATTTAGTGCGGGCCACAGTGCCGCAGTGTGATCTTATGCGCAGAGAAGCGCCATGTAATCTGCAATGAGGGGGGAGCAGGGCTTAAAATCGGCGGATGCGGGTGCGAGGGTGTGGCTGGGCCACTCCAGCAAAATGTAAGCGAAACCTGGCCCCCGTTGCCATGGTGATCAGCTGTACAGACGAGTCCACTGGTAAAGGGAACACTTGCGTGCAGGGTATGTGATTTCTCTCTCTTGCAAAAACATAGTGGCTTAGATTTGCATAAAAATACTGGTAGTTGACAGTTCTGCCTCTTTTTGACAGGCTCGTGCAGCGCATGAACAATGTTTCCTTATCCACTTGCTGTTAGAGGGCCAGCAAAATTAAATGTGCTCACTGGAGTGTTCCCTTTAACAGTGGACCGTACTGCACATGTACACCATATCCCCTGCCCTTTCACACAGATACGTATCACACACAAGCAGACAAGAACCGGAATTTGGGCGAGTTTGTATGAAATGTCATACTTGATAACGTAGCGCAATAAACGTGGACGCAAGGAGGAACAATAAGAAGACTAGACGAGCGCTAACTTCAAGCTAAAGTTTATTCTCAGAAAAACTCGTCAGGTCTTTTACAGCGAAGTTGCATACCGCTCGTTGGTCGGAAAATTTTGGGGCGTAAACACAATACGCCAGGCCCCAGTAAACCACCTACAGACGCTCGCGCTCGCGTGCTCCTCTGCTAGCAGATGCGCGCGCTCTTTGCGTTTCGACCTCGGACGCTGAGGAAGGGTATTCGGAGAGGTGGACAGACGGACCGACGAACGCAGCGTAGCGGAGGAAAGAGCGAAACGGGCAAACGCGAGTAATTCCGCTAGCGTTCGCTGTAGGCTTGTGCACAACTGCAACGCCACAACTAAATTTGGACCTCTGGGTGATTTAGGTGTCCTTTAACAATTAAAAGCAAACGGCATATATTTCTCTGCAATCAGGCATACAGCATAAAGCTCAGCATTCGTTTCAATAAAGAAAACCACAAAACAAGCATCAAAACTGCATGATGGGTGATAAGGTGCCTGTGAACAATGGGAACACCCTCCCACGCGTTCCCGGTAGGAGAGAGAGAGAGAAAGCTCTTTAATGAAAAACAGAGAATTCTGCCGGCGTACCTAAAGGCGCCTACATGCTACTCTGTATAGCGGAGGGGAGTGAGGACAGAAAGGCCCTAGGAGGAGGAGGGCAGAAAAGGAGAAGGAGAAAAAAAAAGAAGTTAATATGATCGTGCTATGTACATGTCACAACGTAATGATGCTGATGTAAGTTAATTTACAGTTTATCAATTCGGTGAATGTCCTCCAGGAATCGGAACAGAAATTTTAAAATTTTACGTTGCTGAGAAGGAGAAGACGTAGGTCCGAGTATATTCCTGAGATCTAGCGGTGCTTGGGAAGTTGAGCATATACTACTTTCGAGACAAGTCCCGGTAAAGATTAGGTTGCAGCTGCTTTGCACATCACACGAGGACATCGAATGACGTGAAGCGGCTCTTCCTTCTCCACGCGTGGAGAAAACTCACGTGGTCCCTTGTCCATTCACCTGAGACGACTCGAAGGCGAAAGCCATCTTCTTTTTCTTCTCGGTCGATGCATTGATCCTGCCCCGCCATCCTCCGAAAGCTTTCTGCACCTAGCGTGGTTTTGCATTGCCTCCAGGATCGGAGGCACCTCACCTGGTTTTGCACTGATCGACCCCCTTTGACCAAGCTACGATATCATATTGTCGCGAAAGGCAGAGTTAAGCAGAAGGCTTTTTCCTTTTTCAAATGGTGTTAGAGACATTATTTTTCGACTGCTCTTGGAGAAGGACCCTTGAAGAAGAATTCGAGCCGACGAGGGGATGCTGCATCCGGTCGGTCCCTTCGCGCCCCGTGCCCTAAACGAGCGGGCGCACAGCGAGAGCGGACTCGGGGCCCACATCGCATCGCACCACCAGAGACCAGTCATGCAAGCCGACGGGGTATGCCATCATTTTCTATGTTTCGTATTCGTTGCCCAGTGCATTTTGTAAATTCAAGTTGTGTTAGATAAATAAACCCTCCAATGAGTGCTCTCCGGAATCATCGTGTTGACTCCTCATCGCTTGCCTGTGCGAACTTGCTCCCATACTTCTTAGCTTTTAACAACCCCGACGTTTCGCTACAATATGATGACGGCATGTATGACGCTACGTCATGTGACGTCACGCCAGAATTTGTGACGATATGACGTCACAATCTTTTATATCTGTGACGTCATGATGTCGTCGTATGGTGACGTCATCACGTGTTGATGATTTCTTGCATCACTCGTGCTGTGCCCAACGCCGCGGGACGCCGACGGTCAATTTTCGCGCTTGATGAGGTATCTAAGGCTTTCGCCTTAATAAAACGTACCCTCCATCAGCATGTGTGGTGTTTGATACAGCTTTACTGGACATCCACGTTCACAGAGCGGGATGGCGGCCAACTTTCTATAATATCAAGGCTACCTGAGCTATAGGTTTATTAGGCTGAAGATTTTTAGTCGCACGAGCACCCAGTGACACTCTCTGCTATCGTCCAGATTACCCTGTCAAGCGGCGGTGCGAGTTGTCCGAAAACCTTGATAAAAAAAAAAACAAAAAAAAAAACACACACGTGGGAGTCGCCCGCTGCGCGCTGACGCGCGCCTTGCAGGGCCCAAATAAAGTTTTTCAACCAACCAACCAACGAACACACACATATACCTATATATATAAAGGAATGGACTAGGTTAAGCGAAGGGTTGCATATGATAGAGTGGACATTAAGGCATGTCATAAATTAAAATTGGGGGACGCTTAAGCTTCGCCTTTAAGAGTTGAACGCGATAGCGATATCCTGCCCCTAGTGCGCACTTCGAACACTACGAGTGTTTAACAGAATGCGCGCACTAAGGTGTGTGCCTTATGTAATAACCAGGAGCAATTATGCGCGAGAAACTTTTTCGAAGTTGCGATGCACCCACTACGTGGTTTTAAGGGAATACGCGCACTAATGTATGTGCCTTTTGTAATGGGTGGCTGTCTTTAAACCACCAAGACGTTATGATATAGACAGCGTGTGACACCCGATGGCAATGTACGCTTGTACCACGCAATATTACTGCGATATTACATCTCGTACTGTGACACCTGTATACAGGACGCGTATTTTTGGGAAGCATGAAAGTTACTTTCAGTGCATGCAACTCCAAGCAGAGGCGTGGCTGTGTACATCCTTTTGCATTTTTGCTGTTGCACATGAAACAATTGTAGACAGGATGTACTCTCTTCTCACGGTTGAAAACTGAAGCCCTGCAATAAAGACAAAAAAAAAAAAGGCGTGGCTGTGTGGTAGAACACCTGCTTGCCACGCAGACGGCCTGGGTTCGATTCTCACTCGGACCGAACATTTTTATTATTTATTTTATTTGCAGCTTTTTCGATTTTTCGGTCACGGACAAGATGATGATTTTTCGCTCACAACCAACGGCGCCGACACCGACACCGACGCCGACGGCAGAATTTCTGCGATACGAGCTCTTTAACGCTATCGCGTTAAAATTAGAATATAGTTCGTGGAAGTTAGTATAATTCGGCAAACTGGTACGAAATTGATGGCTGTGATTGAGGTGAAGAATGTTTTAAGGTGAAAACCTTATATGCCTCATCAAACGAGAAAAGTGACCGTCGTCGGCGGCGATGTCAACACGAACGAGGCAACAAGCCACGTGATCGAGATTACGGCTCGATGACGTCATCATGCGACTGGGCCCGACCATGTGGCGGACACGTGTGGTGCCGCCTCGAGGTCGCACCTGTGCGGCTTAAAATTACCTCACAACTTTTCCTTACATGTGCTAGTAACCAGTGCCTCTAAGATGGCAGGATAGGAGCTAAAACGGTGAATGGTTTCGGTAAGGACCTAGCTGACCCACGCAGTACTGTCGATGGAGCCGATTACACGATGCCACACTTCGCTTAAGTCACCCTGAAAAGCCTCCGTGCTCGATCTAGTTATGCTTCAGAGTTGGCCTGCCTATCCAAATAGCTTTACTAGTAACCTACGCAGTCATAAATACGAAAATATTTTTTTTTTGGTTTCCGTTATATCCTTTAAGCGAACGACTATAATAGATAGAATATAGAGGAACGAATGGTGCGCCGTTTCAATGTCCGCTACGAATTCCTCACGAAGCAAGAGGCTGGTTCCCGCAATAGAAGCACTGATATATAGCCATAGCAGGGCCGGTCGATAAAGAGAAAACCTTTGAACAGCGAAGCTGTGTCCGGCGAACCAAAAAACTATCATCATCATAAACGGGTATGTGCAGAAATTGGGTAAATCCCACTACTCACCACAGGTCCCCTAAAAATGAAGAAGGCAACAGTTAGCCCAACAAATGACTGCGAAGCGACGGAGGCGAGCCGCGGAAACACCGACTTAGCACAATAAGATAATAGTACTACATAGGGAACGGGGAAGGCAACGGCGGCTGCGAGAAGACCCCGAAGCGATGGAACACTCTAAGAAAAAAACCGGCTGAAGGGGGAGTAAAGTCAGCTTTAGTCCTCAAATCGTGTCGTTAGTCCCAACTGCCGCGAAGTGCGTGTCGTGTGCAAATTCGGAGGACTAGACATACCTCGGAAAAGACTAATGGGGGGACGAACGGTTGCATTTACTCCTGCGGGTAGAGGTTGAAGGGAAGACGTTTTTTCTGTGGCCTTTGTTTGCAGCAAGGCTCAGCATCGAACGAACGCGAAGCAGTGATCGTAGACCCACGAATGCCTCTTTCAAAGGTCATGAGCTTAGCTCTCGGCCAGGTGCGCCCTATTGTTCTGAAGCCCTCCTTTCTACTCTGTCGCGGTGCGGGTTGCAGGCGGCGACGACCTGAGGGGTAAGGAATTCGGCGAACGCATGTTCAAAATGTCCACTGCACAGATGACAAGAAGGCATCGGCGCATCGGCCCGCTTACTGCTGCGATCAAGAAAATAACGCGAGAAAAGTTTAATTTAATTTGTAGTGTGTTGATATTGTTTCATAAATTATGAGGACTTGAAACTTAGTTCACCAATAAGCTTCCCAATATTCACTGGCGGTGACAATCGTGTAAATCTGACGGACGTTTCAGCGCTTATGTTGGGTATCCTTCCGCGCCGCACTCCTTCTTCTTCAGTATCGCTCGCCGGAGTGTCGAGTGCGGGTCTTGTTCGTCCCTTGTGATCTATCTTGCTCTTGTTTCGGGGTCAGCGAGTGCCGCTATTTACGCAGACTATGAACGCAGCTGTGTAGAACATACCTCGCTGCATGTGCTGCAATTGTGGACGCGCATGCACGTTTGTTTCTGTGTACCGGCTGTTCATTGGATCCAACATCGTAACTTGCCTGCGGAAAAATGGACACCTCAGCTTACATGCAAGACTCCATCGCAGCTTCTTTTCTGCAAAGCTTCAGAGATGGACGCCGTCACATCGAGGTGTGATCAACAATTTCTGGATTTACTTGCTCTGCAAACAACGTCCCTCTGCTAATTTTGAAGGTAAGTTTATTATTTTCATTGCCTTGGTACATTGTATTATAAATAATATGAAGACTAAAAAAGCATTGTGCGTCGCATGTTTTTGAGCATGCGACTGCGCAATTATTGGGGCTTACGTGATTAAGTCGTTCTCTTCTAGCTACTTTATTTTGTAACAATTTTTTTTTTTGTATTTCTTCCAGGTAGGACTCGCCCTAGTAATTCGGGAACAGGCCCTACACCAACTAAATGATGGCATTCGTTCCTTTTTGGTGTTTTCGTAAAAATAAAGATTGATGTTAATAGAATCGTGTTTCTCTTTCTTCCTTGAATACTTTATAGAACACCGTAGGTTATCTGCAACTTACACAATCAAGAAATCAAAACCGTTGGTAACCTGAATCACTGTGCATGTGTGTGTGTTTGGTGTCATTCATGTGACCTGTGTTCCCGTGTCGTGGTTTGCCACTTCTCGCCAAGTTTTTACCTTGTTCATAGGATTCAAAGTGTTTTAAAGGATTGAAAGATCAGGGCACGCAACTAAATATTCTCGCTAGGGCAAGTCTTGAAGCCGGTATACACAATTTCTCTCAAGTTCGGCAAAGTAAATTCGAATGATCAGCATTATTGCTTGCAAGCGCTCGCTGAATGCATTAATAGCAGTTAATACATGTAAGTTGGGTACCACTTCTAAAGCACTATTTAAATGACATGTTTCCATGAAATGTCCGTTCCTAAGAGCGCAGGAACTTCGCCACCATATTTTACAATTGCGAAGCGTGATTTGCTCTCCCAAGGATCATTTCTGAGGATCAACCAATACTCCTTCAAGGAGTAACATTTGCTCCTTCAGGGACCATTTCCAAAAACCAACTGTTAGTCCTTACAGGAGTAACATTTGCTCCTTCAGGGACCATATCCGAAAATCAACTGTTACTCCTTACAGGAGCAACCGTTAGTCCTTTGCAGTTAATCCTTCAAAGACTAACTGTTTATCCCCTTGCAGTTCATCCCCAAAAGGACTATTGGTTGTGGCAAATCAGTTGATCCCCAAAAGGACTAACCTCCCTACCCCTTTTAGTCCTTTTTTTCTTAGAGTGAAGGCCTACGCCAACGACGACGTGCCCGTAGATCTATGAGAGGTGCGAATGCTTGGTTTCAGCGCGAGGTTCTGTCTCTGCAGTTTGTACATCCGTGACTTGTCTGTGACTGTCTGTGGTTTAAACGAAGCTATCTGCGCTGAGAATCAACGTAGAAACAACCTAGCATCACCACCTATAGCTGAAGCCTAGCAACGACCTAGAAGCAACCTTGAAACAACCTGCATCACCTAGCTAAGCGGCCTAGAAACAACCTATAGAACCAACCAGATTTGTCTTCAGAATCATCGAGTTTCGCGGTTTCAAGCCTTGCGCGGCTTAGTGCAAGCTTCGCTAATTTTTTTTTTTTTGTTCCTTCTTGTGTCCTTGGTCATTGCACAACCTGCTGAAGTATGTACATACAAGCGACCCATTTGGGCGATGCTCACGGACAACATTTCTTGGCACTGAAGCGAAGGCTACAGCCCCGAATCTCGCGTATCCTGCTGCTAATGAATATAGATACCACCAAGCTCCTTGAGTACCACAAATGTGTCCGTGTTTTAAGGCGAAAGGCACTCGCAGCGTCCGTCCGTCCGTGCCCTGGAACGGTGCCAGCTGTGGCCTCTCCCCCTCACACTCTGTCAGCAATCACGTGATGGCACAGCGGCGCGTAGCAACAGTTGCGCGTTGCTCCTTCCAACGCGCGTTGTGCAACTGTTGCGCAACGCGGCGGCGTCCTTCGGCGGAGTCGAATGGCCACAGGCTTTTGCCGAACACACTTTAGAATTTACAAAGTGTCCTTCAATTTTTTCTGCGTGAGATATAAAAATTACGCGTTTAATTTCTACATGTAGCCCTTTGAGACAGAACGCGTCTCACATCAGCGAGATATTTGTATCTGTTTTACTTTATCCGTTGTCATTTCACGTTTTTGCACGCATGAGAAAGTCGCGCCTTCTACGTGTACCTGGAACGCTAAGCGGCGTCTGTGTCGATATGAAACGCTGATTGCGCGCAGCCATCACTCCCACAGCGGTGTAAAAAGCGCGCCAAACCGGACTACTACGCGTTGGAGTACATGTGCAGGAACACCGCCCCGGTATCTTTCCCTTCATTGCCAAGAAAAGTTGTCCACAATCCCCCACCCCCCACCCCACCTATCCCATCACCTCATGAACAAAGGGATACATTAAGCACTGAGGAAGGGTAGGGCTGGGTCAAAGCGAGTAAGGGCACTGGATGTCTCGGCAATGGGATCGCCTCACTACAGCAAATCTGCAAATCTTAGGGGGTGTCTCGATAGCAGCGCAACAACCTCGGCGAACCTCAAAGTTTTGGAATGCACTGCCCATATAGCCAAGATTCGGCATACATGTATTGCAAGTATATTGTTCCCCGGGTTCAAGGAAATGGCGGCTCCAGTTGCCGGAACACCGCGGCTCTGTTCATCCACCCAGAATCTGCGATTTCGTCATCTTTGAACGAACAGAGAGAGAGTGAAGACATTGGCGTGCTAAGTGAAAAAGGAATCGCCGAAATTAGCGAAAATCACTGCGGCCTCCGCACCTCGAACATACACGATTTAACTGTCGACAAATGGGCGCCGCCATCTTGGTCTGTTAAACGAATGTTCTCTTATTTTTGTATGTGCGACGTGAATCGATAAGGTCATGAAACGTCGAATGCACCAACCCAACCATTTTCATGCGTATACGCCCCCCGTAGCAGCGTTCGATTAGTTGTTAAAAATATAAAACGCCAAAGTTAACAGCCCAACATGGCGGTCCAGGAATCCATCCGCGAAATAGTCTATACCATAGAGTTTCGTACAATAATATTATTGTATGAAACTTCATGAGTCTATACCTTCGCACGTGCACGATATGTCGCTTCACGGGGCGCCATGACAGCTCCAAAAGGAGCTGGTGGTCAGCTTCCGGTGTAATGGCCGGGTGAAGTGGTGGCATATGTTCCGAATCGCGTATGGCGATTGGTCAGACGTGACATAATATTCCGCTATTACACAGAGCTTGACTGGCAGAGGGGCATTGGCTTTTCTCTAGAAGCCGACAATGATACCTGAAAGTTGTTTTTAGCATAACGTATATGTTACGTTTATAAAGTTCCGAAGAAAGCAGTTTGCTTTCAGCCATTTATTGATGTTGTTTTCCTTTGAGCATATAGCTCATAATGCAGATTAGCCGAGTAGTGGGTGAACTTTTTCATTATTTTCTGTCATGTATCATTACTAAATTCTATACATTACATTGTTCTAGAAGCCCTTTTTTTCTTGTCCTTCAGTGCCCTCTTTCTTCCCCTTCGTCACGTTCTCCCGCCAATTCTCTTGGATCAGTATGATGTTAAAATAATTACAGTTATGATTTTACAAGGCCCTCCCCCCCCCCCCCTCCACACACACCCTACTAGAAAAAAAAGGCAAAAAAGAAGAGCGGGGGAGACATTTTGGAGCCAGATCAACACGCGAACGCTTGTCTCTGTAACCGAATTCAGTTTTTTTTTTTTTTAAGGCGAAAGCCTTAGATGCCTCATCAAACGTGAAATTTGACCGGCGGCGCAGGTGGCGTCAACGCGAGTGATGCAAAAAAAAAAAAAAAGTCACCACGTGACGTCACAGTTAGCAGAACTTGTGACGACATCGTGACGTCACTAAGACGTCAGATAACGTGGTTTATTGCGCGGCTCCGCTCATTTTTATATGGCCTGCTCATCTACATATGGCAACGATCGAGCAGGAGACAGTACCACCGCAGCGGTGGCAGGGACAGGTCGGTGACCCCCATCCTCCCACCGAATGCGCAAAGCCAGGTGAGCGGCAGAAAGCTTGCCACGCCTCCCATCCTGGATTCCGTGTGCAAAACCACGTTAGGTGCATAAAACTATAGGAGGGAAAGGAGGGGGGGTCAATACATCGGTGGCAAAGAAAAAGAAGATGGCTTTCGCTTTACAGTCGTCTTAGGCGAATGCATAAGGGACCCTGTGAGCTTTTTTTTTTTTTTTTTATCGCTGAAAAGATATCAATATTATATACTTCCCCTTTTTATTTGGTTCAAGCAATCATGCTGCAAAATAGCATTGAACAATGCATCGTCACCTCCATCACCGATAGTATCGTTTTCGGTACTGATAAGTGTATTCATAAGAATTAGTATTGATTTGACTAAATATTCACGGAATGATCGAGCGCTTTGCCTGCTAAGCGGCATGGGCAGGAGGAGGAGTTAGCTGTGAGTCAAGTGTTTCTGTAGTCGCGCTGTAGTTGTTGTTATCATATTGCGACAACAACAACAACAACAACAACAACAACAACAACAACAACTTGACAACCTTGCTCTGCCAGGATGCCACCTCCATTACATCGGCGCTTGCTAACTCAAGATAACCCTAAGCGAACTGAGCTGCAGTCACTGACATATGTCCTTTCAAAGCAGTACGAATGTACAGCAGGGTGTGTACAGCGCACAAATGCCTTATCGAGCTCGGTGACATGATTCACCCTTCTTCGGCGAAAGATTTATCTTCTAGTGCGGACATCTATATATAGCTCTTCGACGTTTCATACCCGCAAAGCTTTACTGAATATTCTCGAACTTCAACGTATACGGCAGCATCGTTATCGCTTAATTACTTTTATCCATTCCCAGGTTACTTAGTCAAAACATGAACCCAAAAAAAATTTTTTTTGGCTTTTTATAACAGTTACAGGTATAAGAGGATGTCGTTCTGCTGCAGCAAGGTCGCCTGGTATACATGTTCTCGATTAGATAAGGCGCGGGCCAGAACAAAAATACACAGGGCGAGGAACAGCGGAACGCGCCGTGTACAAGATAAAAACCGGCATCCTGGTTTCGTCGTGTTGTGTAGTACAGAGTGTATAAGAACGAAAAGCGCTCAGTCGGAAAGGAGAGAGGGAGGGAGAGAGTGGTCGAAGATTTGTGACTCATGTGCTGTTGAATTGCATTGTGTTTGCGCATCTTGTGTTCTGCTTCACGACATTATTTTGCGTCCTTTTTTATTTATTTATTATTTTTTTAGTATTGTCAGTATAGTTTGCTAAGCGAGATGGAGTAGCCGGTGTCGCCATAAAGCCACCAACCTCACCTATTCAACGTTTCAATGAAAGAGAGAGAGAGAGAGAGAATGCACGTCACCATGTATACTAACAACGACCCGCAAGTCGCTTATCGCGAGAGTGCCTTGAGACAGCCTTCCACCAGGGGCGTAGCCAAGGGGGGGGGGGGGTTGGGGGGTTCAAACCCCCCCGAATTTTTTCAATTTTGCTTGGGTATATATACACGCACACATACAAACGCACGCACGAACATACATAATGTATGGTTGAACCCCCCCCCCCCCCCCCCGAAAAAAATTTCTGGCTACGCCCCTGCCTTCCACGAATCCGTATCTCGTGCTATTTCGCGCCGATGTAATGGAGTACATATATCTTGTCTCGAACTGAGTTAATGGACAAGACAACGCAAGCTGCACTCTATACAAGTAGATATTTACGGACCGCGATAGTCGGAGAAACCAATGAAATGTTCGCAGTCGTGTTTCGGGCGATCGCTCCCAGCTGCTGCAACCGAGAGATAGAAGAAAAGGTAAAAAAAAAAAAGCAACGAAATCCGAGGCTGCACTGCTTCCCGCATCCTACACATCACTGAATGTTTACGTATGCCTTGGAAGAAAAATGGAAGATAAGGATATCATAGCTGAAATTAAGAAGAAGAAATGGATACGGCCGGGCACGTAGCACGTCGGCAGGATAACCGGTGGTCATTAAGAGTAACTGACTGGATTCCAAGAGGGGGCAAACGCGTGAGGGGAAGACAGAAAATTAGGTGGGTAGATGAGATTAAGAAGTTTGTAGGTATAACGTGGCAGCAGAAAGCACAGGACCGGGTTGATTGGCGGAACATGGGAGAGGCCTTTGCCCTGCAGTGGGCGTAGACAGGCTGATGATGATGATGGAAGAAAAATTATTCAAGCAAATGGACACCGGACACTCGCACACGACCCTTGCGCCTTCTCTAGCTCCTCCTCTGTCGTTCTACCCGCCATCCCGCTCTCCGCAGTTGCAGTAGCCAAATGGACGAAGTATGGAACTAGACTAGAATGGATTAGACTTGAACAAGCTAGAAATGGAAGTCTAGAACTAGACTTTGTCCATTTGGTTGCTCTAAGTGAGAAAGAAAGAGAGGAAGACGGGAAGGTTAAGTTGACCTTCCTGTCTTCCCCTTACAAGAACTTGTCGCTGGGCTAATTGGTACATAACTCTGAGGAAAAAATTTAGACGCCTAAGCACCTCCGGAAAAAAGACGAAGCTCGGGGAAAGAGCGTCATGAAAAGGGTGCACTGAGTGTACGATCTTTTCCTGCGCTTCGTCTTCTTTTTTCTAGTGGTGCTTAGGCGTCTAAATTTCTTCTTCAAGACTGTCCTCACTCTCCTCCCTCCCTCTCTCATTTCCTCTTTTCTCGCTCACTCCGAAGCGTGTGAAATTGAGATGCCACGTATGTGTATAAACGTATACCTCCCCGAAACAGGAGCTTGTACAAGCTAAGCAATTGCCGGCCTCATCCAAGTGTCACGTTAAACCGGCGGTTAGCTGTATACATGCAGCTGCAACATGACCATCGCCACCATTCGTCTTCTTGCATGCTAAATAAAGCTCGATAGGGTCCAGGCCTGCATAAAAGGAGGAGAAACAGCGCGAAAGTCGACGGAACACAGTACGAAAAAACGGACGACATTTGTGAAGCCTCATGCGCGAGCGTCTGTATACAGAGCTGTGGGTAAAGCGCCCGGCAACAATAGTATCGTCGCGGACCAAGAGGCTTTGGGTTCTATACTTTCGCGTTGTTTCTCCTCCTCGTGCAAGCCTCCCTTCTTCGTCCTGTGTTCAGTAAAATTCTGCACTGTTTCCCCACCTTATGCTCAACAAAGCCTTCCTGAGCAGCGAGGGAACATCGACCCCTGGAGGCGTGCGCGTATACGCGTGACCGGTGGCGAAACAAACGAACAACGACAAAAATTAATACGAAAATGAGAAGATGAGGAGAAAAACGCGAAGAACCGATAGAGGACGCCGCAGGACGCAGTGCAGGACACCTTGAGTGCCCTCGAAATGTACAGTCACGAAATGCGGTCATGTACCACGACTTGAGTATTTCGACTTACGCCGCCGATCGTGTAATATATGCGCGCGGATACTTCGAAAGAGGTGTATGTACTGAGCAGAACCCGCCGTGCATGTGTCGGAGCGGGGAGGAGATGACAGAATGAGGTGACACGCGCTCGGGCTTACGCGCGCGGCGCCCGCGAATTGCACGCGATATGCAAAAACGTCGCGGCTGTGGCAGCGGAAGCTCTGTATGCACGTCTACAGAAAGGGTTGACGTCAAAGGCCGATCTCTTTTATTCGGTTTCTTTCCCCCTTCTCTTTTGTTCGTCCGTCTTACGACGTGTGGTGCATCAAATTTACAAGAAAGACGGGAAAGAAGAAGAAATGAATTGGTGCGGCTGCTACTGGGTGTAAAGTTGTTAGAGAGTGAGAGTGAGAGTGAGTGAGTGTCGACGACCTCCGAAAGCTCCCGTAATCGCGATTTGAGCGGGAGCGATGTAGTGCGCGAGTGCAGTCTCGTTGGGGGGAAAGGGGTCACCGACCTGTCCCTGCCGCCGCATGCGGTGGTACTATCTCCTGCTCGATCGTTGCCATATGCAGATGAGCAGGCCATATAGAAATGAGCGGAGCCGCGCGGGAAAGGGTTATAACCTCGCAGCGCGGCGTTATATGGCATTTCGAAGGAAGGTGTATATATAACTATATGGATCTCATAAACAGGCAAGCAGCGTACGCAAAAGGGACGGCAACAATTTTGTCTCTCCGCGGCGTGCGCGTTATATTTATTGACATGAAAGCCTTATAGATGACTCATCAAACGCGAAAATTGACCGTCGGCATCGGCGGCTTTAACACGAGTGATGAAAAAAATCATCATCGAGTGATGACATTCCTGTATGACGTCACCATGACGCCAAGAAACACCAAAATTTGCGACGTCATCGCGGCATCACTATGCCGTCACATGATGACGCCATTACATGACATCTTCGTTTGGCCAAAGGCGTGTCGATCCCGGAGAGAGAGAGACAGGTTTATTGTGACAGAAAAGCTGAGAGGTCAGCCTGAATCAATTTGCTGATCTGCTACTCAGCGTTAGGAAAGGGGAGGGGGGCCGATCCCGGAGGCACAGCAAAACCTCCGTAAGGTGCAGAAAGAACATGGCTTTCGCCTTCGACTTGTCTTAGACGAATGCACAAAGCACCGCGCGATTTTTTTGGCTTCGTTCTACGTTAGAACTCGACTTCTGTTTATTCCGTTAGTCGATGAAACCAGAATACCCTTTTCCTGGCAACAGTCGTTCGGTTGATTGGTTTGTTTGTAGGGTTTAACGTCCCACTGAAGCGACTCGGGATATGAGATACGGCGTATATAGAGGAGGGTTCCGGAAAATTTAGACCACCAGCCATGGGGTTCTTAACCGTGCACTCAGAGAGGCCCGTGCACATACACGGGTCTCTTTATAGCTCTTCGCTTCCGTCGAAATGCGACCGCCGCGGCTGGGATCGAACCCGCGTCTTTCGGATCAGCAGCCGCGAGCACCGTAACCACAGGGCCACCAAACTGTGGTACAGGCAACCTGCCATGGTGTTGGGCTGTGTTAAACTGCTGAGTTTGAAGACGCGGGTTTGATTCCCAGTGTACGCCGGTGGCCGCACTTCACGGTGGCCGCATTTCGATGGAGATGAAATGCCAGAGCACCCGTGTAGTTAGATTTAAGAGCAGGTTACAGAACCCCAGGTAGCCGCTAAATTAAGTCTGTACCTACAGATGCATACATCAAGCTTGTCTGGTAGCGTGACATTCTCTGGTAACTTATGAATTATAAATATGGACACACCGGTAAGTGTAGACAGACTTGACAACTTCAAAAAAAGAAAAAACACAATTACTTGTCTGGCAAAATTGCGCTGAACTTGGGGACGGATGTGACCATATATATATACAGCAACAGGGAACGCGTCTTTCCATTTTTACAAGCATGCGCACTTGCCGATATGTATACACACGCAGAGTGTTTCCTGAAATAACTCGCCCTTATCGCTCTTTAGGAATTTGTACTTTCCCGTTTTGTGCTCGAACGGCACAGATTGCATACATACGTAGCGCTTACGTGCCTCGCATAGCGAAACAGAAAGCGCAAACAGGGCTGCACAGTGTGATAGCGGGCACAATGCGAGTGCGTTGTTGTTATGGTTCAGCGAACCGACACTCTAAGGGATTAAAAGATAGAAGTAATAGGGAAAAAGGTGTATACCATCAGGGTGCATGTGCGCCTGTACATTACACGCCTACAAGCGATCTCTTAGCCCTGTCGATTTTAAAAGCAGTATCAATGCCCTCATCGCTTTACTGACCTGTGATGCGTATAAGGCTGCACGGTCTGGGTGTCTTTGGGAAAGGTCCTGTGGTCTGGTTGGTTCAACGCGGTGCGAAGAACGTTACGTTCGGTCACAGAGCGATTGCAAAAAAAAAAAAAAATACTGTGTTCCATAATTTCGTGCATTGTTGCAGGAGTCACATCTCCGACATTCCAAGGACTCGCAGGCTGCTTGTTAACGGTATACGGATACGTCATTGACGTAATAGAGGGTGGGGGGTGGGGGTCAAACATCCCTCCTCTCACCCTGCAATTTTTCAATTTTGCAGGCAGAAAAGATACAGGTTCAGGGGAAGATGGATTTTTCATCGCTTCAACTTTGCATGGGCATATATACACGCACACATACAAACGCACGCACGAACATACATAAAGGGTGGTTGACCCTCCCACACCCCTCCTTCCCCGAAAAAAAAATATCTGGCTAAGCCCCTGGGATACGTCTCGCTGACATTTCGCTACAGAGGTTGTGTAGACGTTTCAGAGAGAGCCGCTTCCAGCGTGCGTTTTCCAGACGTCATACGGAGAATGCATATGCATGCTTGCAATCCCGAATCCGCGAGACCAATCGCACGGACGCTCGCTTCGTAGCGCCGGAAGCTTATATAGTGCCCACGCATGGTCGCAGATGTCTGCGGAAGGCACACATGCTTCTGCTGCCAGGTTTGTACAGGCACGTTGCACGCCGTGCCTTTATACGATGCGTGCGTGAATGCGGTCATTTGCGTATACGCAGATGTATACATTTACAGCGGCGTGCGCGTGTCCACTTTCTCGTGCTCCGTAAGTGGTTATTCGCATAACTCGGCGTCGTGGGGCTCTTTCCATATGGCTTGGATTCCTTGGAACGATATTTATTGCTGTTTTTCCATTTATTTATTTGCTTGTTTGGTTCGCTTGACATTTGGTTTTTCGTCTGCTCGCATCACCCGCGTCGTCTGCAATGCACTCGTCGGCGCCATCAGGGACGCGCTTATTCAAAGCAGACGTGAGATTACACTCGTAGCAGACGCTTTCTTCCGCTGGTTTACAAGAAGACGCGTACAAATTTTCTTAGTCGCAAAAGGAGCACCGAGTGACATCCTTGTTTCTCTTCCAAGCACTTCCGGTCGAGAACTTACTTCCGGTTTTCCGAATATTAAGAAAAAAGCCTCGTAAGAAAAAAAAAAACGGTACGAAATCGATAGTTCCGTATTCCATAGTGAAGAGTTATATTGGATACATGTGACATCGGAGCATAAGTTCACTCAAGATGAGAGACAATTAGCTGTCAGTAAAACTATTGAAAATTAATTGAACGAGTTCATTGAAAGAACAGACGTTTTTCTTGCGAACAGCTGTCATCGTTGCGCTATCTAGTGAAAGAGACCTAAATCACGCGCTTCTTTACACGTGGCCTCTGAGATCCGCTTCGGCAGGAATACACCAGGGCACACGAAGGCCGCGTCGCCTACAATTTTTTTCTTAGCGCAAGTGTTCCTATTCGTGTCAATTTATCGGCCCTTACTATATATACTCCGTTTCATACATCAGGTGCAACGCTGTGAAGGCTAGCGATACTATTTGGAGTAGATGCGTGCGCATTAAGAAATAGTTCAATAATTTTTTGCATCCAGACTAGACTTCGTATTTTTGTTTTTAGGCTGAACAACCAATGAATATGCTTTGTGCCTTACAAATAAATAAACCCCATTATACGGCTGTTGTTGTGCGACGGGATCGCTTAGCGTCTTGTTTTTTTATTTATTATTTTTTTTTATTTCGACGCACCGCGCTGAGGCTCGTGCGAACGTTTACGACGACGAAAACCGACATAGAGGCGCGCGGACTTACACATTTTGCTAGCCGAGCTTCTTGCATAGCTTCCACAGCGTTGTACCTGACGTGTGAAAGTATAGATCGCGATAACCCCTTCTATACAAGCACGCAGATCGCTCATTCGAGAGCGCTGATAAACGGAGAGGCGTCAGTGCGATGTGCGTCTACAACCTTGTACAGACGGCAACTTCTGGTGGGCCAATTTCACAAACATTTGTACGCAACTTTCCGGTCCATTTATAGTATAGGTGGCTTGCACGTTACGTCATGGGCGCAGCCTCTAAACGTACTGGTACACCAATATGGCGGCTTTGATGACGTAAAGATAGCATTATCACGTTGCCGCGTTAACTTGTTTCAATGTGTTCACGACGCGGCCGGAACGTTGACGGCCTTTGCGGATGAAAAACGAAAGAGCCTGCTTGCGATGTACTGTACATTATGTGACACCACGAACTTGCATCCCACCATGCGGTGCTCCAACAAGGCAGCGGTAGTGACGTCAGTGCAAGAAAAGAAAGAAGAAATAGCAGAGAATGAAAGGCGGGGAGGTTAACCAGTTTAGGAAAACCGGTTTGCTACCCTACACATGGGGACAGGGTAGGGGAGATTTAAAGATGGAGAGGAAAGAGAAAGATAGCACACGACACAACGCACACAGACTCAGTCACAGTCGGTCACTCTTGCGTGGTACGCGACATTACTGTTCAAACTATTCTTGCATGTCGTCAACAGAAGACATCGCAGCTGAAGGCGACGAAGGCACTGCTGAGTTTTTAAGAGAAACGGACTTGGACAAGTGGCTGTGACGTCAGTGCAAGCCCCCTATTGTGAGCTCCGCGCAAGAAGCCAGTGCGGGGAGAGACGCAATGGCACCACGCAGAGAGCCGATGAAAACAAAGAACTTTTTCTTCTTTTTTTTTTTTTTTCTTGTTATCAGGCCTTCTTAACCGGGGCTTCGAGGGTGGCCCATCGACGTAAGGCGTAAACAGGAACTGCTTCTTAAATGGATTGCAAAAGGCTTTCGTTGAAGCTTAGACTGCGGGGCCCCTGAAGAAGCATTTCAAGTTCGACAACTACCTTTCTTAAGCACTCAAGCGTCACCAACAGGCGCGCGAGCGCTCATGGGAAAAGTGTGTATGGCGCAACAACCGCCGCGACGAGCGGGCGCGGGCCTCACGCTTTGGCTGTCCGCCTGCGCCGTACCATGCACTTCTCATATGAAGTGAATTTGGCAAGGTGCAACATATTACTACGTAATTCGATCGTGAACTACTGCGTCAAGCTATGACGTGCTCTCTACGATTTCCATATCTCTAACGTTTTCGCGTGCCACTGTTGGAGCAGCTGAGAGGTTAAGAA
The DNA here is from genome assembly GCF_013339695.2 of Rhipicephalus sanguineus. Classification (NCBI taxonomy): domain Eukaryota; kingdom Metazoa; phylum Arthropoda; class Arachnida; order Ixodida; family Ixodidae; genus Rhipicephalus; species Rhipicephalus sanguineus. The sequence goes on along the minus strand of NC_051179.1, from coordinate 46,611,558 downwards.
AGGCCAGTATAAGGTGCAGATTAAAAATATGCAACTCGGTTTCCTACAGTTGAAGTCTTAGGAGTGGTCGATGCAATTCGAGGATTGGGATAAACGTGCACCAACACTGTCGATGAGCAAAATGTGATGTTCTCAGATTTAAAGACGACGCGAGCTAGAGGGTATATAGTCGGCATTCAGCAAAATCAGATACAATGATTAGACAGCGTGCGCGTCGCTCGCACCATATATGTAACGATAAGTTTCTGTCACCCTTCGTTAACACTAACTGCAGTTGTTGCATTTTACAAACACCGGTTATATATGTTCGCGAGCTGGCTCACAGGATATACTGTATATTTGTATAGTCGTGAGCAATACGAAATGGAACACTGAAATTCTTTTTTTCTTTTAAGGCCATAGCGGCTAAACGTAGTTGGCGACTGCAATAGTGTTCATGACACTAAATGCTCTGTCGAAAAGGTATCTCTAGCAATTTCATACGTCCCATTCATATCAGTACATTTGAAGTAATCGTTGCGAATAAACATGAATTCGGTGTTCCAGCTCATATTACTGATGATGGCATGTCTTTACGGTATCGTAAAGACGTATCATCGCATAACGCGCATGCCACTTAAGTGGTATACATGCGATACACATCCGCTCGGTAATAACTGCACTGACTGCGTTATTGCTTTCACATTCCATGCGTAGAGGTACGTGCAGCACCTCCTATACACCTTTTCACAGGAGAGAAAAAACGCCGCCATGTTGGGCTGCGCGCGGGAGTACAAAGGCCGAGGTCACAGCCTCCACAGTGCATTTCTGGGGGGTCACGCCTATTTAGCGCAGCCCAAAGGGAACTATGGCGGCGCCCAGGGAGCCGGTTGTGAAAAGGTCTATTGGCCGCGAGATCGAGCGGAGTCGCCGCCTGGCGGCTACTGGCTGAAGCGCGCCTAGTGTGGATTGCTCCCTGCGTCGTCTGCTAGCCACGTCGTGTTTGCATGTGCGCGTACGTCATGCACGTTCTCAAAGGGCGGTTTGCTCTGTTACGTTAGCGCGAGCTTAACTGCTCGTACGTATACCTAACATGGTGTACAGAAGCAAATGGGCTTGCTCGGCTGCATGCGCATTGTAATAAGATCAGTGAGTGCGACTTTCGAAAGGGCTGTGTATTGGTGTCGTACGCCAGAATCATTTCAGTGTTGATGCCGCTTTCTGGTTCAAGCACACCCTAAAGTGCGCTTGGCGTAGTCCTAAACATGAGGAGCATTAAATAGTGTGTGAATGCAGTGTTTTAGCGACTCGGTAGTAAACAAAAACGAGGCTCATGCACTTTCGCGTTGTTGTTAGGTGTATAACTGCGGCACTGTAGTTTATGATGAGCTCTAGTTGTGCTTAAGATGTCCTTTTATTCTACGGTCGTGGTCCCGCTACAGCGAACTATTTCTATCAAGTGAAGCCTGCTGACACTTCGGTACTCAAACTGTCCCCTAAAAAAAAAAAAAAAGAAAGCAGACAGTGGAATGACACGGCAGTGATAAAACGGAGTTGCCGCGCGCAATTTTAATTTGGGGCGGAATTTATGTAGAACCACCCGTGTGCTTAGATTTAGGTACGGTTTGAAGAACCCAGACGTTAAAATTATTCCCGACGGCGTGCCTTACATTTATGTCGGATAATTTCAAGCGAAACCTCATCCTTTTTTTTTTACATTATCTTGAGCGTTTGTGTGGAGTTGTTATAGATTGATGGAAGGCCGCAGACATTATTACTTTGAAAAAAAAAAAAGACACTTATTTTATAAAATAACCGGACCTTTGTTGCATCACTGTCGTGCACGTAATCAATCGATGAAAGCTCTGTGCTAAACTCTTACCTGCGTATGCGTATTCGCGTGAACAGTGCTATTGAACTCATTGCGCAGGAATATAAGCTGGTATACAAATGAACAAGAAGTAAACACTTTATTTCAGTCGTGCTACAGCAGTGCGTAGTACATAGAACACACGCTTAAACACATATAGAGAAAACAACAAAAAACGTCATACAGTGCGTAAGCGCAGATTGTCATCCAGCGCGAGCATCCCTTTCATCGGCAGATTGCGCTTCTCTCAGTAGTAATAGTAACATAGGATGATCTTCGTGCATCGATTCAATAATGAAGAGCTTATATATTACCAGTCAGCTGCAACCAACTCATTTTATTCGCTGACAATAGGCTCAGACCGCTCACAACGAAGCGCCGCTGTGTGCATTGTATACGCGCCGCCGACCGCCTCTCCACACTAACGCGGCGACGGTGCTGCCACCTATAGGTCGATCTCGCGGCCAGTAGGCGTTTACGTGCCATAGGAAAATGGAAACGCGTCAAAATTAATGCCGATATTGTGGTCGTCTTATCACAATTGTCATTGTTATCATATAGCGTCATCACTGTTGCCGTCATCATCGAAGGGCCTCCGTTGTCGTGTTCGCGATGTCGTCACCATCGTTATTGTCATCTTTCTAGTTTCGCTGCCGTCATTGTGCCGCAGTTGTCATCGTCATATAGTGTCGTCATATTGGCATCATCGTCGTAAGCAATGTCGTCATAACTGTCGTTGTAGTTGCCGTCACGACGTCCTTACCATCGTAGCGTTGTCGTGACAGTGACGTCACCATATATATTCGTGCGAGCTCTGCGTGCGATGAGCACACTATAGTATAGGCTACAACCTAAGCATAAATACAAGCTCCGCCCGCAAAACAGCGGCGCGCTTCTCGATCACTTACGTAAGAGATTCGAGCAATCTGATTTCCTTTCAAACCGTAAGTGTTCTCCTGTGCTAATGTAAATACCACGAATATCGAAAACTAAAGGTTTGTCGTTTCTACCAAAAATATGACCTTTGGCTAAGCAGTGATGCCAGAATCACTGATGAAATATGCCAAGGCGTCCAAGTTTTCGACTTAAAACCGGCTATGAGAACATGTGTCTGTGTGAAAACACCCTATATCTGAAACGCACGAAAAGCGCAAGACGTCACGGAAATGAGCAAATGTGATTGGATGGAATGCCTACGTAAATTCTCTCGGGGTGGGACAGTGAGAGCATGTGAATGGAGCTTGTATTTATTCTTATGCGGACGGGTTTCGGTGCTGCCATCTGGGATGTTCACCTTGCCGTTTTGTATCTTCAACAACTAAACGAACACTACATATACGGTGGACGTATACGCATGATGACGGTTCGATTGGTGCATTCGACGTTTCCTGATCTTATAAATTCACGTCACCAAATACAAAAAATCAGAAAACATTCGTTTAACAGCCCAAGGCGGCGGAGCCCATACGTCTTACGTAAAATAGTCTCTATAGAGAGAAAGAGAGAAAATACGCGACTCGAGTTTGTGGGTATAGATAGGCGGACAGCGCTCGCGCTATTCGTGATAAACGGTTTCCAAGTCATTGCTCAGAGCTCAGCTTTCATCAGTGTATTCTGCGCAATGGTGCGAGGAGGGCCTGCGTCGTATAGCGGCCCCGGTAGATGTATACGCGAGCGCCGAGTCTCGTGCCGCTCTAACGATAAGAAAGAAACCCGGAAGACAAGACTTTTAATTAAACGTATACAGGCCACGGATATACAAGCGTACACGTTGCGACACGCCCTGGAGGGCAACGAACGCGCGTAATTTGAATATCTTGGTCGTGTAGAGGAAAGTGCATGTGCAATAGATGAGACTTAGCCTCCGCGTATCATCGCCTAGGTATATTTACGTGTAGGTAGAAAACTCGAGTAGCAAGCGAGCTCCCTGAATTTATATGTAGAGTTCTATGCAAACTTCTATGCACAGAGAGAGAGAGAGAGAGAGAGAATGCGAAGATGTTAACCAGTTGCCAGGACTGCAATTTTTCAAGAGTCGAATAAGCTCAGCACAACACGTGTGTGATGGGACGAGGTACGGTCGCGACGCTCAAACAAGTATGCACTCTGAAAGCTTCCTCATCTTAATACTTTTGGGTATAATGTTTTTATCACGGTACAGGCAAAACCATGCCAGGAGTTAACGGTAATACCAGTTGGAGGTTAGGAGAGACGCTTGCAGTATAGAGTTGCGGCCTAGGCCAGTTGGTACGTATTCTTGAGGATTCGATCCAGCCACAAAACGAAACACAGAGGAGTGGCACGCAAGACTGGACTATAACAACTGCGCTTTACTGAAAACAGTCATCTCTTAACCAGGCGGGCATGTGCAGATCAAGAGCACATCAAACACTAAGCAAAAATGGTAACGAGTTCTCCTAGGAGATGATTGAGTTCAATTAAAGCGCAGTTGTTAGTCCAGTTGTTGTGCGCGCCACTTTTCTCACCTGTGCTTCCTCTTATGGCATGGTTCAAATCCTCGGGAGAGGCGCTTGTTTCTGTAAAAGGAGCACGGCGCAGCGTCGTTGGGGTGAGGAGGAAGGCGAATGAAAGAAGAGAGTGGGAAAAGAGAGGCCACGTACCTTTTAGAGACACGAGTACCCACACCACCGAGCGCCGTGTTTGGGTAGCTCACTCCCCGTTAGAAAAGCCCGTGGGTGCAAGGAGGCATTGGCAATCGAATCCAGTACCTCTCGCACTGGAGGCGTACGCTCACGAGCCCTAACCACACGTACGCGTTGCAACGCGTCGGCGCGTGGCGCGTAGACACAGCTTTATGGAGGGAGAGGGCACGCAGCTACACGAAGCTGCGTCCCTCTCTCTCTCCAGAGGGAGAGGGAACGCCACGGGCTAACGCGTTGTAATGCGTACGTGTAGTCAGGGCTTAACAACTCGACTACCGCAGTGCGGTGGAACTCTAACCCGCTTGTGCGCACGCACAAAAGAATGAGCAATACAAGTTATCACAGGACGCGCCGAAGTGAATTATTGTTTGTGTCACCGTGTTGATGAGCAAGTGATGACAAAGCGAACTATTTACAGTCATCAGACTATCAACCGTGCCCAGATCTATTACTTGTGTAGCTGTATTCAGAATCCTTAAAAACCATGCGCTGTTACTCATGCGTATGCACTCCGGCCCACGCAGACAAACGCACTTATACGCATGCGCTATACATAAGTGGTCTTAAACAAAAGCATAAAAAAAACAAACGCACACAGAATCAAGAATAGAAGGGCACAGCGCTTTCCGAAACTCCGAGATCATTCTCTCCTCGGTTTTGCAATTACATTTGATATTTATGACTCTTCTACAAGCGGGTCCCACGTACAGTGTCCGATATCTATGTCGTCTAAAGGGAGAAAATGAACCGGAACAATAATTGACTCATTCCAAAAGAAGCAATGAATTTAATGATGAGATTTTTTTAAGTGGATGGGTAGAGTGAGTGAAAGCTACACATCGGCTATACTAACGTGAAAGCTGAAGCATTGTTCCCCAATAGGCACTTTCACGTTCTCGATCGCATGCCAGAAACAATCGCTTCTGATCATATATATATGTATACTCTCTACGTCGTTCCATGTTACCCGAGCATATAATCAGTATAATCGCCTCGTTGAAATCGAAACCCTCACAGAGTGGGCACGCGGGACTTGGGCGCAGCCAGCGCCGCGGGACGTCTACAGTTCGCAGAGGTTAAAGCCCCTTGCAGAGCTTGCCGCTCATTTTGTCTCGAGCTTTTATAATAGCCCACGGCTGCATCGGCTTGAAAATGAGAGTGCATGCGCGCGCCGGGCATTTATTTCTGTGCGAACTCGCGTCCGATTGAATTCCAAGTCGAAAAGCACCGAGGTATATACCGCACTTTCGCGAACGTTACGACCGCTTGTGCGGACTAATTAATGCGAAGCGTGTACGCAGGAAGTCAGGGACGTAGACAGTTTTTTTTTTGGTGGAGTTGCGGGGGCTCACCACTTTTTATGTATACGTTCGCGCGTGCGTTTGTATGTGTGTGTATATATATATACACATGCACAACTGAAAAACTTAAGACGGTTTCAATCCCCCCCCCCCCCCCCCGGCTACGCCATTGCAGGAAGTTAATGGACTAGGGTTTTCAGAAGCAGTTCTTGCGGCCAGTTTCCCACAGATTCGCATTAAGCGACGAGATACGCGAAGGTTCCACTCGCGTTTGTGCATCAGTGCACAAAACGGCGCCCTGTAACAAAAAAATTCAGGAACCTTTCCCTATCGGGAAAATGGGGGCAAGCGAAGGCGTGTGCGTGCCTGAACATGTATCTATCTATCTATCTATCTATCTATCTATCTATCTATCTATCTATCTATCTATCTATCTATCTATCTATCTATCTATCTATCTATCTATCTATCTATCTGTCTATCTATCTGTCTGTCTGTCTGTCTGTCTGTCTGTCTGTCTGTCTGTCTGTCTGTCTGTCTGTCTGTCTGTCTGAACGGAATCGAAGTCGGTGCAGCGCACGCTAAACCCTTTCGCACCCTTTCCCTCCCCGGCGGAAGCGAAACGTCTCTGAGGCGTGGCGTGAGGGCGCGCCTACGCAGTTGGCATCATGCCTAATGACTCACGTTCCGGCGCTGGCGCCGGAACGTGAGGTCGTGCGTTTGTATCCAGATAACAATGAAATGTGGCAATGGCCTCAGTTAACGATATCAGATTGTCATATCAGAAACGGTTGATCGCCCACAAGCCTGCGATCGAGACATCATCAGTTGTTGGAAAATGGCGCATACAAATGCGCATGTCATCAGCGCACCTTCGAGGGCCGCATTCATTTATGGCTCGTTGACACCTGCGACTATATAGCATCGGTCGCGCGACCATTTACCGCAGGCGGCCAAAAAGTGACACGACGTGACCGACGTTCACACCTGCGTGCGATTTATACCCGTCTACATACAGAATTCACGTCTGCTCGCATCATGGAGGGAAAAAAAGAAAGGAGGTAGCATTACGTCACACGATTGAAGCCCACCGTGTCGGCCCAACACGTGATCAAAACGTCAGAGCGCGCGGTATACGTTTTAGTACTACCGGTTTTTGAACCTCCTCTGTGAGCCGGCCGGTCTGCGCCGAACAAGCGCGCTTCTATCAAAAGCTATACCGGGCGCCATACCCGCAATCTCGGCAAACCTCATTTATTAGATGCGAAGTATCTTAAGGCGGAGCTCAATCCGGTGGTGGTGTGCGGCGTGACCACCCTTACTGCGCATGCGCATACCCTCTCCACTCCCCCTCACCATTCCCCGTCATCTACCCTCTCCCATTTCCCATCTCCACTCACCCTCTCCCCTTCCCTCTCCACTTTCCATCTCCCCTCCCCTCTCCCATACCCCTCTCCCCCCTTTCCACTCTTCCTCTGAAACGCGGGCTAGACATGCCGAAATTCTCTCCTGCGCAACGCCGCGATGAGCTCGAGCGCATGCGCGTCCCCTCCCCTTCTCTCTCCTCTCCTACGCTGCCCCCTCTCGCCCGCCTGTCGACCGCGTTCCCTGCCCGCCCTGTGAGAATTAACGGCCAGGCTAGATGGGAGGTACGACGCGCGTAGCGTCGCTCTTCGCGTTCCACGACGCGAGCTCGGTAGCATGCACAACGAACGCCAACGGAACGCGATCGTGCAAGTGCTCCGGCTTCGCATCTACTCATGGTCCCCTTTAGCGGGAGATGGTGTAATTTTTGCATGATCTTGACGCGAAAGGTCACGTGTTGGGCCGACACTGCTGGCTTCAAAAGGAGTTGGCTTGCCAAGGCTAGCTGAGTGACGTAATGCTCCCTCCTTTCTTTTTCTTTCCTCCATGGCTCGCATTGCTATTGCGCCGCAAAATAAGTCATAATGCTCATTCACACCGGCGACTAAGTCAGTCGCAAAGCGACTGGTCGCAAATGGCCGTTTGGTCGCAGAATGACTATACTTTGGCTCAGTCGCTCGCTTCTCGATTTTTCAGTCGCGCGACTGCAGTCACAAAACTCTGAGCCAGTCACATGCGCAGGAACAGGACGTCACCTTATTTTACGGGGCAATGGCAATGCGAGCTATGTACGAGCAGACGTGAATTTTATGTGGCGACATATATAGGTCGCACGCAGTTGTGAACATCGGTCGCTTTGAGTCGCTTTTTGACCACCAGTCGCAAACGGTCGCGCGACCGTTGCTAGTCACCGGTGTGAACGAGCCTATAGGCCCTGTTCCCAAGCATCGGATTGGTTCAAAGGTTTGCGACTGCAGTCGCGCGACTGAAGCATCTAGCGGCGAGCGACTGAGGCAAGACAGTCGCTTTGCGACTAACCTGATCGCGCGACCAGTGTTATAGTCGCAGGTGTGAACGAGCCTTTACGCTCGCCGCGGCGCCGTGTTTTCCGCGTATACAACACCCCCGAAATATTTGAGTTAAAAAACCTTCGCTTAAAAATCGGCATTTTTTTTTTAATGCACACCCTATACGTATGAATCGCGCGGTATGTCAATAAGAGCCCCTATACGCTGCATATAAAGCCATTTTGATCAATCAAAGAAACAAATATCTCATAGTGGCGCTCAAAAGACGGCAACCAAGTGGAAAAGAGAAAGAGAGAGAGAGAGGTGTGGAAGCGATCGCATGCAAAGTGGTCAGGCTCAATATCACTAAATTCAATGCCGGCGAAATGAAAAAAGAAGAGAAGGCAATTCACGAAGATCACTAATAATAACTTCGGCGCGGACGTTCAATCTCTCACATGCGCGCGCTGAAAACTTATTCGCGGCCGGGTGCCGCCATTGCGCGTTTATTAAATTTCTCTTCCGGTCTCGTCGCTGAACCGATACTTCTTTCCATACTATGTTTCATTCAAAATGGCCCGTTATGACGCGTTTGATATGGATTTAATAAGACACATGGACGCACGCACGCACGCACGCACGCACGCACGCACGCACACACACACACACACACACACGCTTTCTCTCTCTCTCTCCTCATGTGGGCGCGGTCTCCTTCATCCAGATATAGAGCGGCCATTTCCGACGCCCTTTCGATTAAATTAGATTGAATGCGAACGCGCCGCAAGGCTATGTATTTGCACTCGAAGTTCCGCTGATGCGGCACTTTCTGTTTTGCACACCGATTTATTTTATCCATATTTGTTTCTGAAACACCTTTTTTTATGTATCTGACTAGTATAAAAATTGGCGCGCTCGACCGGGCAATCAAAGCGCCCGTGTGGCCCGAGGCAATCAGTTTTTCCACCCATGCTGCTGGGTGCGCTTTGACGCAGCAGTTTATCCATAATTTCGATATGGAAGGGGTGGGGGGCGGAGGGGGGGCATATCAATCCCCGCTTTCACGTAAAATATTCTCCTTCGAAATTACGCTACATAGGGAAAAAGCTGGCGCTGCCATCGGTGGACCGCGCTGTGGGAGTATAGAAGCGGACGATATTATTTCTGTGCTTCGGTATATATAGGGGAGACACGTTCGGACTCGGTCGCATTTGCATGAGCCGATCCTGTATAATAAACACGCGCCCAAAATGGCCCACATTGACTACACCGTATGTCACGATGGCCTTCCATGCTTCATTGTTAGATCGTATCACATTTCCTGCGAAGCTATCACGTCACTTTATATATGTAGCAGCTGGTGCTGGACATCGGATGTCCCTTGCGATCAGTCGATGCGCCCCCCCCCCCCTCCCCGCACACACGATACATAAATGACGGGGCCCCTTACGCGTCTACATGGACTAGATTGGCGAAAGCCGTCCGTTGTGGCCATTTTACAGCTCTCCAGATACTGTTCAACCTCTTAAAGAAAACAAATCATCATCCGCTTTCATTTGATATAGCGTACTTACACCACTTGGCTGTTACCACAGGTAACTTTATCACATTTCAGTGGATACCAGCTCATTGCGGTATTCTGGCCAACTCTATCGACCCACATCTAAGAACAAGACTCCCATGCAGAATTCCTCGACATCTCGAAACTGTACCATCGTCTTCGACTAAATAGTGCTTATTGAAACAGTTTACGGTACCGCTTCGGTCAAACCGAAAGTCCGTACTGTAATATCTGTGGTTCCATAGAAACTATCGAGCATATTTTGTTTGAGTGCCGAGCGTATGCCGAAGAGCGTGCGCTCTATGAACATTGCTTGCATATGCTGACCCAAATAACTTTATCAATTGACTGTGTCTTGGGCCCTTTACCCTGCGCCACGCAACAGAGGCAAGCGATGAAACTACTATTCAGATATTTAGAGAGCATCGGTCAGCTCGACAAACTTTAATGGCACCTTGAAAGCACGTAATAAGTCACTGTCAGCACACGTCCCCGTCCAAGAGACAAAAAACTCAGTTTGTGTTTTTACCTCTTTTTTATTCTACTTTAACTTTTTCTATTTTTCTATATATCTCTCTCTCTCTTTGTGTCTTTCAGTCCGCCTTCCCCATGCAGAGTAGCAAGTCAGCGAATTTACACACGCCGGCTAAATTCTCTGCTTTTCAAATCCGTGGTGTGGGTACGGCCAGGCCGATATGGTCCACATCTACGGGGCTGTACACATAATCTGCAGTTATGCAAACAGGAGAACATTAAAGGGACACTAAAGAGCAAAGCGATTTTTCTCGCATTAGTAAAGTAGTCTTCCACGATACCAAAAACACCACGCTTGCTGCGAGAAGACGCTTAACAAGCGAGAAAACGCGCAAAAAGAAAATACAGGTGGCGACGCCACCTTGGAATTCCCGCACCATTTGCCGTGACGTCACATATTTTTGACGGCGCCTGCTTCGGCCTACGTAGTTCCTAATCGGTAAAATCGAAGTACATTGTCCTCTGAGGGGGCCAGAGACTTGACCTAACGAGTTTGTGGAAATTTCGTCGAGCCAGTGGCGCCAAAATACGTTAAATGCTCTTTGAAATCTTTTACGTCACGAATTACAAAGTTCGGCGCGAACTTTAAAAACGAAACTTTGAAGTTGGTTTTCTCCTCTAATAATAAACCTATGGTGGTGAAATAAACTACACAAGAGTTCTCCGAGCACGCTTTATCAATCTAAACCAATTCATTGTTTCTCTTTAGTGTCCCTTTAAACCATGTCTCCTTGAAGGACGCTAGCGGACTGTCTTGACCAGCTTGAAACCCGCAGACCAACTCTGGGCAGCACAGCGAGCCAGGAATATCGCCGAAAGGCTGCCCCACCTCAGCTATCGACTCCCGGTGGTTTAGCCCAGACCAATAACCTCGCTGGATCCTTATGTAAAATTTCACCATAGTACGGTACGATACGATACGATACCGTGTCATTGCGTAAAGTGATCGAGTTTCCAATTCTACCCACATAACTTTTTTTTATTTGTTGTTACATCTCTCGTCCTCCTAAATGCGCGAGCATATTATTGACAACGCGTCGTTTTTCAGCGACAAGGTGTATACGGTTGCGCAAAAGTTCGTCAAACTGTTACGCAACCACGGTACAGTACACTCTAACCACGGTGTCCGCCTCTTTCTAGCGCCATTGTTGAAAAAAAGAAAAAAAGAAACAAAACACGTCACAAGAATAACTATATATATATAAATAGGGCACAAAGGCCGATCCACACACAATACAGGATTGTCGCCGGGGAGTTTGTTGTTGCGAAGTGCCGGCTGGCGCGCGCGCATATGAAATTTGCGTAATCGCCTATTCACGGACTAAAAGAGAGGCCCGCGTGTCGAAACTCGGCCATTCTCTCTTGCGATCGGTATAGGTCGATGCATGCCGCATAGATGCGCGTATAACGGTTGCATACCGTGCGTGAAAGCTGCGAAACGTTCGATCACGTTCGCGAGGCAACGAGACAGCGAGTGTGTATACGCGTGTGGACTATTAATCCCTAAATAGGGCGGCATCGTTAGCGTTCGACGTCTTATCTGCGGGAGTAAACATATAGACCGGTGTATTCGCCGCTTGTGTACGGCTCTATAGGAAATAGATACGTACGAAGTTTTGTACGCGCAAGTATATAGTGTATATTGACTGTGGGTCATCAACAGCCTCCTGACCCAGCGGCCTTTTTGAAGCAAAGCTTGTATTGACTCGCCAGTGTCGTTGCCGTTGTAGGTATGATGTATCTGTCCTAGGCTTCTGCTGCGAACGTTGTTTTACGTGTATCACGACCACGCACTGTGTATAAGCTCTCTGCAATGCGCACTTTATACGCACTTTATACGCTCTCTGCAATGCGGGCCGCCTATGCGACGCTTTCGCGCCATGCGCTCCAGCATTGCAGAGGAGGCTACCGTTGAACAGGAGCTCTAAAACGTTAGAGCATCTCCGTCATTCTTTTATTCTGTTCTGCATGACCTGAAAATTACATTACCGGCGAAGCAAATACGAGAGAGAATGAGCAAACGTTTTACGCAACGATCAAACGCTCTTCCCGTTTCGGGAAATTCATTTTATTTCTTCGAAAACGAATGGCATCGCTGTTTCTATATACATATATCCCAGCTGCTGTGAGTCGATGAGCGTGCAGAAGTGTTTTAGTTGGGTCGAGCTAAAAGAGGTTTCCGCTTCAGTCTACGATTAACCTGCTTAGCATTGCATATGGTATATATAGCTTGCAGCGATCGCGGCGGCTTGCAACAAGGCTGTAAAAATAAGGCAACCGTCTCGAGAACAGCGTGAAGCCGTGTTTTCGAGCTTGCCGCGCAACTTCAACGACTTGACCAGGGAGGTGGACTATAAGAAGACTGCCCATCCGCAAGACCTGCTCGTAGTAATGTTCAATTCTTTCTCTTCCCGCAAATATTAATTTTCTACAAATTCTCAACAACAAAAAAGAAGTTTTTTTTGCATGTATCTTGCGAATAAAGCGCCTTTGAATAATTTTTTAGGTGTTTCAAGAGACGTAGAATCTAATAATCAATTTTAAAAAAAAATCGGTACTTTCGTATCGTTTCCGGGCAAAAAACTCGGTAGGGAAAGGGTTAACAGCCAGGCTGTTTAAGCCTGCCGCAAGAACTTTGGTGTGTATAAAAAAACTATCATCATCATTAACGGGTATGTGCCATATAAATTGGGCAAATCCCACAACTCACCTCTGATATACTAAAAATGACGAAGGCAACAGACGGGCGGCAAACACCAATTAAGATATCGAGACAGGCGTAAGTTACGTAACCAGTAATTGAGAAAAGCTTGAATAAAACCATCGGGATTAACCCAGTGATAAACACCGTGGCCGCACGTTTCAACTCCGCTGAAGCATCTGTACGGAGTGCTTCAACGGTACGTACAACGAGGGAATACTATAGAGAACGGGAAAGGCAAGGGCGGCTGCGAGAAGACCCCGAAGCGATGGAAGCCCTACACGAACGACGACGTGCCCGTAGATCTATGGGAGGTGCGATACGCTCGGTTTCGGCGCGACCCGGAAGCAAGATGAAAACAAGCTATATAACACCGCCTATAGCTAAAGCCTAGCAACAACCTAGAAGCAACCAGATTACACTTCAGAATCGTCGAGGTTCGCTGTTTCAAGCCTTGCACTAGCGAAAGTTTCGCCATTTTTTAAAGTATAGTCAGCTTAAGTTATTTTTAAGTTGTCAACGCCTGATTGTTTATCACTGTCTTGCCTGGTGAAAAGATACGTCCTAGGTACACACATTCGAGATGATTCGATAGCGCGCCCATAAATGACACATGAGTCGCCGTTTCCTGGCGGCATTTTAACATGTTCAGCCACCTTGGAGCATCAAGCAAAAGCCGTGAGCGCGCACGCCACTTTGCTTCTGCGGCGCCTTTTGCTTTCCCAGCAAGACCGACCCCCGCGTTACACCGCTTTACTACAATTGTCGCTTTTTTACGTCGTGTACGTCGATAATAGCAGTTGTAGGACTTGCATTAGCCGCTGCCAAAAGGCGTCCGCTGGAATACTGCGCTGACATGCTTTGCAGTGAAGGCGAGGCAAAAGAAAACTTCGCACAACCTTGTGGTAGTTCAGTTAGATCTTTTTTCCCTCGCTCGAAAGAAAAATTAATGTTTTTAAACTTTCTGTATATGATACCGGTAAGGCACACTACGCAACGATGTAAAAAGCATATTTTCACTTGGACCGCTACACTAAGAAAATGAAGCTGCAACATGGGTTGAAATGCTATTTTTCCCAACTTCGTCACAACTTTGTAACAACGTTTCTGGTTCACTCGTTCCGGGAGTATATTTATCACTTAATATATGAACTCATAAAGTACACAATGTGAATATATTCCTCGCGATAAAACCTGTCCTTTTTTTTCTAATATCGTTAAACCTGCACCATTTTGCAATGCTTCGTCATGGCCAAAAATAATAAAAATTGACACAAAAATGATTAAACTATAATAGTCGTAGTACAACACCCGCGCCTTCAGATCAAGAAAAAAAGAATGTTTTGTAGTAATGGCTCAAACTAACCATTTTATGTAAATCATTTTGGGCGACACAATTTGACTTCCATGTGCGGCACCCTGTAGGCGTCAGAAAATGTCTGACCGAAAAATAATGACTCTGTAACTACCACCCACATTTCTATATACTGGCACGATCTTTTTCAGCGCCCTGCCACGGTGGTCTGTAGTGGTTATGGCGCTCGGCTGCTGACCCGAAGGTCGCGGGATCGAATCCCGGCCGCGGCGGCTGCATTTTCGATGGAGGCGAAAATGTTTGAGGCCCGTGTAATTAGATTTAGGTGCACAGTAATGGTCGAAATTTCCGCAGCCCTCCACTACGGCGTCCCTTATAATCATATCGTGGTTTTGGGACGTTAAACCCCAGATATTATTATTATCTTTTTCAGCCTGGTCGGAGACAGTCGCAAAATCATATATATGATTTTCGACTGTCATATATATGATTCATATATATGATTCATATATCATATATATGAAAATCATATATATGATTTTCGAAGAGCTTGTACCCGTTCATGATGATGATAATTTTCGTTCGCGACTAACGCACTTTCTCCAAGGACGAGCAACTCCGCTGTTGTAATGGAGCAAGCGGCTTGTACGCGCTTCAATACGGTAAATACCTTGTCTCCTACTTCTCCTCCTCGACAACAAGAGCAGCTTGCTGTCGCAACGGGTCGTTTGAAGGGGGCGCGAACGCGCACAGAGCCGAACCGGCGAGCGAGCCCGGTCCAGCCATAAGCAGGCAGTTGCGGCATTCATGGAGCGAGCGCAGCCGCTTATGCACCGGCCGCTTCTGGTTCACACATGGTGATGATGGTGGGCAGCCGATAAGTGGTTTCTGCCATATGCCACGGGACTACGCAACGAGGGCTTCTTCTCACTCCCGTGGCCGTTTCACGGTGGCGAAATCCACGAGCTTCAACCATTTTCCCCCCAACCTTCCACAGACCTATTGTCCGCGTTATGAGCCGAGCTATATACGTACACCTCAGACAACTACGCGTGCGCGGCATAGAAGAGGCTCGAGAATCCGAAACACACCCTTGCCATCTCCCACTTACTGTCGTCCACTCTCAGAGGAAATTAATAGTAAGAACATCTGGAGTTCAACGTGCCAAAACCACGATATAGTTACGAGGCACGCCGTAGTGGAAGGCACCGGAAATTTCGACCACCTGCTGCCTCTAGCATTTCGCCTCCATCGAAATGCCACCGCCGCAGCCGGATTCGAACCAGCGACTTTCGGGTCAGCAGCCGAACACCGTAACCACTCTATATACCACCGTGGCAGTCTTACAGATTAAAGCTCGATCGTATACGCCAGGCACAAACATTGTCAAGGGAATTTGCCCTTCACAATGCCCACGTGATGGGACGGCGATGGCGGTGGCGGGGGGCAACGGTGAAATAATAGTATGTCACCATGCCGTTTTAACAAGACCGTTTGCTGGCTTAGTAACACAAACAAATTAAGGCTGCTCGTCCTGTCGCTGTGTTCCTCCCTTTTGTGTGTGTTATAACTTCGCGACACCGTGCCCGTTCTCTGTGCATCTCTGCTCTACAAATAACTTAATCACAGGCACCCACACAAAATCGCAAAACATCGCAGAAAATCACAAGTGAAACACAGGAGAACCGCAGCTTCATCATCCCCCACTCTCTGAGAACGTGAGCGCTGACAATGGTTCAGACTGGTGGCCATTGCAATCTACTTCTCTCTCTCTCTCTCTCTAATTCTCTACCGTCTTCTTTTGCTGTTTCTTTACGCCCTTCGTGAACTTGCATATATAGTGAGAGCGCGTGGCATTCAAGAATCGCAAAGGCGACGCAGGTTATTGCGAGACTCGCATAACTCCCGTCCCTCGGGTCCACGGGGACAGGATAATCCGGAAGAAGACTGAACGAGATCTTGCGTATGCAGCGTTGCGACGCGCGGGCCGGGTGTTCGGAGAACACAAAGCTTCGCGTGGACACACACACACACGGGCAAGTCGCGGTGACGAAACGCCGCACGTGCAAGCTGCTGGAGAGACGAAACCCTAAAAGCCCACCCTTGTGCGTCCAGCTCGGAAAGGCTATATACAGCGGATGCACGTAAGACAGCAAACGACATTAGGCGCGTATTATACTACAGCGTGACGAAATTGCGGTAATTAGATTCGCTACCACGCTGCATGCTGCTGCTGCTGAACGCCCGAAGCCCTATAGCATCGATGTACAGGGTCGACCACATCTAACGTGAACACCTCATTAGTATTCAAGCCGGTAAAACTACAGAACGTTTATTTTATTTCACGAGGAAAACGGTCGTCAGATAACGTCTAATCATACATGTCAATAAACAACAACAAAAAAAAAGTGCAGCTAGCACTAAGCCGCGCAAGGCCTATTGGGCCAGAGCTGTTGGACACGTTTCAGTTTTTCTTGTTAACCATCTGTACAGAATGCTTGGCCGGTGATTGAGCGCCAGAGTGATTAATGATGATGATACTTTTTTATCTACAACACACGGCAAACGCTCGACCATGACAGCTCTACTGTGAAATAACTTTTTCGAATTACGCGCTAAAATGCAGTTTCTGTGATGTCTTGAATACTAATGAAGTGCTCCCCTTAGATGTGGACGACCCTGTACATCGTCGATCGGTGCCCGCTGAAACGTCGGTATACATATGCGTCAAGCTGACGTGGTCAGAATATTACGGAAAAGGGCACTGCGATTATCGGCCAGAAAATGAGGCATAATTAGATTCGCTATCGATATACGTACCTGCGTGACATGCGCATGGCGATTTGTAGTTCGCTCTCGGTGTGACATCGCTAAAATTAGCTACTCGCAACGGGTATTGAAGTGAACAGTGATTTCGGGTAAATGTATAGCAGTGAGGGCAATTTCTGAGGGTTCGAAATGTCAGCATTGAAAACTACTATCATAAAAACGTCGCGGCAACCTGCGGCGGCTGCGGTAACTCTGCGGCTCACGATGCTCGAATCAGCCAATGGCCGTGGACTTTGGGTTTATGGCGCGGTCACTTGGGTTTATGACGTCATCTGTCGAGAGAAGAGCGAGCGATTTCTGGCAGGCCGTGAGAATTAATTGTACATTCCAGGCGTGCTGCGCTGTAATGTTTTGCTCACATGAGCGTCGAGTACCGATCGGCAGCAGCGTTTACTGACCATGCTGAAAAATCGTACTTGGAGTGAGTGACAGCGGAAAAGTGCTTACGCGGCCCTTATAAGCCTTGTCAAATATATCAGTCGGTTATTAGTGTTACTAAGAGCTCGTATTAGGTATCGCTGCAAAAGTGTTTGGCAAGTCTTGCTTCCCCACAACAAGAGCAACTATGAGGAGAAGCTTACTTCACTCGCTTCTTCTGAAGATTATATATATATATATATATATATATATATATATATATATATATATATATATATATATATATATATATATATATATATATATATATATATATATATATATATATATATATATATATATATTTATGTGTGTGTGATAAAACTTTTTTCGCTATGACGTCATTTCCAGCATCTTTCTCGGTGCTCCGCTTGTCGAAGATGGCTTCTTCACAATACGAGTACTTGTCAGAAGAAGGTCGATTCGCTCAGTTCTTCGAAACTGTTCGCGTTGTGCGCGCGCCCGCTATAGAATATTAGAGAAGAAACGTCACATTACCTCGGAGACACATCAAACGATGCTAACAGAAAAATGTCACAAGACGCCATGTTGTGACGTCAAAAATCACGCCATGTTGTTGTTGACTTCATCAAGACGTCGTCGTCGCCTGGCCAAAGGCGGGCCGATGCCGAAGGTGCGGCAGCACCGGGTGAAGCGCAAGAAAGACTAGCGGAAAGGGGGGGGGGGGGGGGGGGGGGGAGAGACAGTATTGCAATCGAATGAGAGCTTCAAGGTAAGTTAATGCGCGCCTCGTGAGAGGATTGGATTCTGCGTGCGCTCTTCTGGAGGAGGAGGAGAGGTTGCGGTGAAAGGACTGTTAATTTCCCCTTTTCTTTTCCCTTTAGCATTACCTGGCGCGCTATACAAAACCATATCTAGGCGAGAGTATGTATTCAACAAAGTAAATATTGAGAAAAGGTCGGCGTTTCTGCGAAAGAAAAACAATCTTTTAGTTTAAACGTACTCGCCGCGCATGATTTCCGTACATGCTATTTTTGTTCTCATTTCGTGCGCTTTGAGGCCTTTGGGAGACGCGCAAGAAATTACCGTACGTCCCCAGGGAATCCACGGGGGTCGTGCGACGCTGCAAGTTTCGCAATCGTTCCACTCTTCGTCCGTCTACACTAGTGAAGTAGCATATCTTGATTCAGCTTACCACTGCCCCATACATAGTAGAGGCACGGCCGCTCGATAAAAAAAGAAAGACAAACAAATCCTGCGCTAACGTCGTACTTGTGAAGGTCTTGGTCCTTCACTTAATGCAGTTCCACTTCCGTGGAACCCGAGGTAAAGTCCCTAGATATTTCCCTGTTCTTTCTTAAGTACCGACAACCATTGAAGCGCCGTCGACGAATCTCATTGGCTAAGGCTCGTTTTCGGTAGCCATGTTCTTCCTAACTCTTTTCCAGCACCCGGTGAAACGCGACCCCCCATTCACTAATGACAGGGGTTTGACGGGAGGAGAAAGGCACGTCGAGTTAGCATATTGTCCGCTGAAAGATGCGTGGCTAATGTACTTAGACGCGCATGGCTTTGTAAATCGTCCAAGTTAGGAACAAAATGGCGTCGAACGCCAGCTGCGCGTGAGTGAGGGCCGGGAAAGGAGGCAGTTGTCGCTACTTAAGTAAAAGGGAAAAATCTAGGGACTTTAACCCGAGGAAGTGCGTAGCACGGGCAACACAGTGTTTCCCCTGGCGCTTGCCACCACCTCGTCAGTCACGCAATTGCCGCGGCGGTGGCGCCCTCTCCTGCGCGGCGCGGGTATCAGCCGTATGTTTCGGAAGTGTTTTTCGCGATTTTGGGTAAATTATTGCGATTAATTCTTGGTCATTTCTGTATTTTATGATATTTCAGACCTTTTTGTTTATTTTGCACTGGTTTTGAGAATTGTTAGCCTCGTTTTAGGCCTGTATTGACCACGGCGTGACCACGCGACGTGAGACGGTCGATGCATGATAAGCCGGGCCCCTAAAGTGCTACGCACTTAGAAGAAAAACTAATGTCGTGCATGAGTGAATATTCTGCGATATTCCAAGCAGCCGCCACGCAGTTTCCGATTACATTAAACGATTTTCTACACCCTAAGTTTCTTTTCAGCCTGTCCCGTCAGAGATAACAGAAAAAAACGCCAGGCCTGCGCTGAAACCGCAGCACAGTCACAGCGAAAGCTGGAAGAGCGGCGTTTCTAGAGCCCGTTGTAAGCTCTCTTGGGGCTACAATACAAGTACACTAGAAAGGTACCCACTATGCCATTCATTTCACCGGCCGTTTTTGGCACCGTAGTTGTCCGCCGCCGCCGCTGCCACCGCCGCCGCCGGTGTCCGTAACCAGTATCGCTCGAAATAAGAAAAAAAAACGAGACAAGAAAAAAATTCCAGGGTGGAACGAGGTTCGAACCAGGGCCCTCTGCGTGGGAGCCCAGTATTCAACCTCTGAGCCATGCCAGTCTTTTTTTTTTTTTTTTCTTTATTACCGGTTTCATAACACGGCACAGGAATAACAGCAGAAAATACAACAATAGACACAACTGAAGCAATGACAAAGCAGTGCACACCTATGATTAGTTACATGCCTAAAATTCCTTTAGGTAAGCCAGCGGCTCAACCCTGGATAGCCAGTCAGGGACAAAGTCTTGTTGTTTGAGTACATCAACATATTGACAAATGCTTTCGCGAAAAATCACGCGTGCAGGTCTCCTGTCAGGGTCGCAGTGGAAACCGGCCATCCTAGCCCGCCATAGACAATGGAGAAACTCTGAGCCATGCCAGTGCTTGAAATTGCTTTGCAAAAAGGCCCTATACAGGCTTCATGTCGGGAACGAACCACATTACCATATGCAATATAGCGTGGTAGAAGAGTAAAATAAGCACCAAGCGTCGCACAACGCGAATTCTGTAACCAGGCGTCACACAATGCGAATTGCGCAACGAGTAGGTTGTTGAATGCTTCCAACCCATTACAAAGGGCTCTGCCATAATTCTTCATCGTCATCAGGCACAGCATCAACAAAGTGCGCATAATGCCTTACATGCGTTTAGCAGGTACCACGGCTCTCCGCAGAATGACGAAAAATGGCACAGTGCCTGCTGCCTTACTTCTAAAAAATTAGAATGATTTATAGCGTAGTGGGTTCCTCGCAAGTGCACTTGTATTGGTTGCCAAGGAGGCCCATAAGCGCATGATCCATTTCCTCGGGGTCTCAGTAAAATTACAATGATTTAGAGCGTAGTGGGTTCCTCGCAAGTGCACTTGTATTGGTTGCCAAGGAAGCCCATAAGCGCATGATCCATTTCCTCGGGGTCTCAGTAGTGTTCTTCGACCCCCCCCCCCCCGTCTCTCTCCCACGTCAACGTATGTTATACAGCATGACGGGAGAGGGAAATAGCGACCGGGCGTCACCCAATTCAAATTACATAACTGGTGGGCCGTTTAAAGCTTCCAACCCATTACAAAGGGCTGAGCCATAATTCTTCATCGTTATCAGTCGTCGCGTCAACAAAGTGCACATAATGCCTTACAGACGTGTAGCTGGTGCCTCGCTTCTCCGTAGAATGACGAACAATGGCTTAGTAGGTGCTTCCCAACTTCACAAAAATTGTGATTTATGGCATAGTGGGTACCTTTCTAGTGTACTTGTATTGTAGTCCCAAGAGAGCTTACAACGGGCTCTAGAAACGCCGCTCTTCCAGCTTTCGCTGTGACTGTGCTGCGGTTTCAGCGCAGGCCTGGCGTTTTTGTTTGTTTGTTTGTTTCCCGTAGGGCGCCTGTGACACCGACACTGAAGGCCACACGACGGCTGCGTTACATGACCAAACACACACAGACCCTCCTGGACTGCATCAATTTTCGCCGGACTTGTGCTACCACAGCCGAGATGGCCACCAAGGGTCTCTCACTTTTGCGAGCCTTCTGTTTTTACATCCTTTCTCTTAAAATTTGGATGGACACTGACAATGAGTCCAGCCGTTACTAATGGTCCATTGGCTGCACCTTATCTATCTATCTATCTATCTATCTATCTATCTATCTATCTATCTATCTATCTATCTATCTATCTATCTATCTATCTATCTATCTATCTATCTATCTATCTATCTATCTATCTATCTATCTATCTATCTATCTATCTATCTATCTATCTATCTGTACAAGCTTTTGGAGTTTCCACAATGGGCTTTTCCCTTCCCTGCACAACCGACACCACCCAATCACTTACGGCACTGTGCATAGGCGTGCGCAGGGTCCTCAGATTGGGGGTGGGGGGGGGGGGGAGGAGGAGGTAGAGGGGGGGGGGGTGATTCTTAAAAGGAAGAAGGAAATGAAAATGAAAATTGGGTGTAGAGTGCACGATAACTGTCTCTCAAGTGAGGACACCTCAACCGATACACTCACGGGGGACTGGGGATTGAAGGGACAGTGAGTGAAAAGAGATGGTAAAAGAAGAAAAAGAAAGGTATGAGTGAAAAAGAAAAAAAAGGAAAAAGAAACAAAAAAAGAAAGAAAAAGGTGAGGGGGGGGGGGGGCAGGAGAACGGGCGTCCGAGTCACCGTGGTGAGCGGCTAGAAAATTCGTTCGACTAGGCCGGCATCCTCGAGAAAAGCGAGTTTCACCGCAACACCATACCCCCCCCTCCCCCTCCCCTTCCCAATCCCTCCCATTGAGACCCTTAAAGGGACACTAAAGAGAAACACTGAATCGCTTTAGATCGATAAATTGTGCTCTGAGAACTCTAATGGCGTTAATTTCGCCATCATAGGTTTATCAATAGAGGAGAAAATCAAGTTCAAGGTTTCATTTTTAAATTTCGCGCCGAAATCTCCCCGCGTGACGTCACGGATTTCAAAGTGTATTCCTGGTATTTTGGCGCCATTGGCTGAACAAAATTACCCCAAACTTGGTATGTTAAGTCTACGAGGGCGGTCCGATAAGTACTTAGCCTTCAAAAGAAAAACGAAAATTTTGGAATGGTGTCGATTTATTTCTCAACATAGTCCCCTTTCAACTCTATACACTTGACCATACGATCCTCCAACTTCTTGATCCCGCCAGAAAAATACGTTTTCTCCTGAGCTGCAAAGTAGGCTTCTGTGGCGGCGATAACTTCTTCATTCGGCTCAAACTTTTGTCCGGCGAGCGACTTTTTCAAGTTGGGAAACAAGAAGAAATCACTCGGGGCCAAATCTGGAGAATACGCTAGATGGGGCACGACTTCGTAGCCCAGTTCGACCAACTTGGCCGTGGCAACGGCGCAGGTGTTAGCTGGCGCGTTGTCATGGTGGAAAAGCACCTTTTTCTTCACCAAATGTGGCCGTTTGTTTTCGCGATTCGGCGTCAAATCGGCCCAGTAATTCAGCGTAGTAGGGTCCTGTCACCGTTTTGCCCTTCTCAAGGTAGTCGACGAAGACCACACCTTGAGAATCCCAGAAAATGGTGGCCATCACCTTTCCGGTCGATGCGACAGTCTTCACCTTCTTCGGAGCAGGTTCTCCGGGTGCAGTCCACTATTTCGACTGTTCTTTGGTCTCTGGTGTGTACCAGTGGATCCATGTTTCGTCGACGGTCACAAAACGACGCAGGAACTCCTTCGGATTACGCTTAAACAGCTTCAAACACTGCTCTGAAGTGGTCTCACGAACGCGCTTGTTGTCCGGAGTGCGCAAACGCGGCACCCATCGCGCCGACAGCTTTCTCATGCCCAAAAGTTCATGCAGGATATGACCCACGCGGTCTTTTGAGATGCCTACCGACTCAGCTATCTCGCGCACCTTCAGTCGGCGGTCTGCCAATAGGAGGTCGTGGATTTTTGCCACATTATCGGCCGTGGTAACCGTTTGTGGGGCCCCTGGGCGAGGCTCATGAAACACCGACGTATGACCACGATTAAACTCGGTGAACCAATTTTTTATGGTTGCCATCGCAGGAGAAGACTCACCGTAGACGGCATCTAGTCGCTCTTTGATTTCGCTGCGCGATTTCTCTTCCAAAAACAAGAATCGAATCACCGACCGATATTGCTTTCTTTCCATTTTTAACAGACACACGCATATCACCTGTTTCCTCAAGCGGCCAAAACAAAACCGCGAGCCCGATTCGACTGGACCTTCGCATGTGTCCCTCTAAGAGAGCGTACTTAACGTCAGTATATGTCTCATGCGATAGACTCGCGCTCTCGCGGTGAGGCTAAGTACTTATCGGACCGCCCTCGTATGGTCCCCTCAGAGGACAATGCACCTCATTTTTGCAAGTTAAGAACTACGTAGTCCCTAGTAGGCGCCGTCAAAATATGTGACGTCGCGGCGAATGGTGCGGAGACTTCAAGGTGGCGTCGCCACCCACATTTTGTTTTTGCGCGTTTTCTCGCTTACTAAAAGCGTCTTCTCGCAGCAAGCGTGGTGTTTTTGGTATCGTGAAAGAGTACTTTACTAATATGAGAAAAATCGTTTGGCTCTTTAGTGTCCCTTTAAATTGTGCTTACCTGAGCTCGTTGGTTGCACATAGCGAAGGGTTTCAGCCAACTACTTGGACGAGGACAGGTCTATATCAGTACACAGGGCAAAGACGATCGAGATGCTAAGAGGGACTCCCCCCCCCCGTGCGCAAGCCAATGGCACTGCGTATGGCATAGATAAAGATAACGGCCAGGGGCGCAGACAAATGTTTTTCGGAGGTGGGGGGTTAACTGTGCTTTATGTATGGTCGTGCGTGTGTTTGTATGTGTGGGTGTATTTGTACCCATGCAAAATGAAAAATTTCGGGTGGAGGGGGGTCCACCCTCGCCCCTGGCTACGCCAGCGATAAAGGCACGCCGGCGAGAGCTTTCGGAAACGGCGAAACGACATGCACGTACTACACGCAACGCAAGCGACACACCGTCGTCGCGGCTGCAGACGCCAAAGGTCGTCACGTTGCGACACGTCGTCGCTGCCGGCACGCACCAGAGCTCGTCCGGCCGTCCTTGTCTTATCAGCTATACGCCACGCGTCCATTTCCGTCCGGCATTCTATAGGAGTGTCCATCGCTGGACAAACAAAAGAGACGGCTCTGGCCCGCCGCGCGCTTGGTTGCGCAGCTGTCAGTAAACGCACGTGGACACGTGCATGCAATGGCTGGCTAGTACGCATGCCCCGTTGCAGCCCGGATATCGAGGGTTGGTTTTATTGGTGACATGTAGCGAAATTTGTCCTAGGAGTCATACTTCTGTCTAAAGGCTTGTCCGCGCGCCTTACAGAAAAGCCGCACTGTCCCTTATGCATTAGCCTGAGATGGCTGGAAGGCGAAATCCGTCTGCTTCTTCTTCTGCGTCGACTGTATCGTCCCCCCTCCGGAATCGATCTCTGCACCGAATGTGGTTTTGCACTGCATGCCTTCAGGATCGACTCACCTTTGACCAAGAGACGGTGTCTTGTGATGACGTCACGTCATGTGACGTCATAATGACGTTATGATGTCACAAATTTTGGCGACATATGACGCGACGTCATACGATGATGTCATTATGTCGCGATTTCTTTTTTTTTTTGCATCACTCGGGTTGGACGTCGACGGTCACTTTTCTCGTTGGATGAGGCACCTATAGGTGACTCATCCAACGAGAAAAGGCTTTCGCCTTAGGCGCCTTAAGCAGTTACGGCACATCCACGAAATGTCGCCTCATAACCATTTGAGTTTCGACTTAATTTTGAAACATAGTGTATTACCGTAGTGCTCGGTAGAATGACTTTCCTAACAAACCGCGAAGGAGCTGACGGTCTGCGGCAATTATATAATCGCAGCGCCTTGCAGCTCTCAGCATTTCGTGAACAAGCGCGCATTTATAAAAGCCAGAAGGGCACTCTTCTTTTGAATTTTTACGTTGTGCTATATGCCTCGCCGGTTCCATACCAACCCGCCACGGTGGTCTACTGGTTATGGCGCTCGGCAGCCGACCCGAAGTTCGCGGGATCGAATCCCGGCTGCGGCGGCCGCATTTCGATGGAGGCAAAATGCTATAGAGGCCCGTGTACATAGATTTAGGTTCACGTTAAAGAAACACAGGTGGTCGAAATTTCTGGAGACATCTACAGCGTCTCTCATAATCATATCGTGGTTTTGGGACGTAAAACTCCAAAAATTATTAATTATTACACCTTGATACCAGTAAGCCTTGTCAACGGTCTGTCCCATACCGGACGTTACAAAAGAGCGCGCTGACACGGCCACTCCACAAACATTGCATGTGCCAACGTTTTTTTCTCCTTTAAGCTATAGTGTATGTTATCAGCAAGGCCAGGCGGCAAAACCCTCAAATGTCAGTTTCGACTCCTCTCTTCTTGTTGGCAGGTGACGCATAGACGTGGCGTACATGCACCGTTAGATATAAAGGCGGATACGACTTTGCGAAAGGCAGAGCCTGAAAGACATTGCGATCGAGCCTCTTGGTAGTGACAAAAAGCCCGTCGCAAATGCGTAATTATGTCTGAGCTGAATAAAGAATGCCATTATCAAGATGCCCCGACAAGGCGGATTCGTTGCTATCTCAAGTTGCAACGCACCGTGGATGCATCCGGTACTCTGAAAACGTGTCTCCGCTGAGGGCTCCATAGAAAGATAAAAGATGCAAGAAAAATAAAATAAAGATAAAGGTTGGCGGGCTAGTTGGTGAGAATCCATAGTGCTTATTTAGCGCAGTCTTCTTTTTTGTGGTGTCGTTTTTTTGTGTTTTTTTTTTGCGCTAAATAAGCACTATGGATGCACGAACGACAAGCAAAGCTCCGTTATCATAAGCGATCGAACTTCTTCTTTTCTTTATTTTTTTCAGAAGAAAGCGGAATACTTGATTTTTATCAGGCGAACGCCTTACACGCCTCATCAAACGGGAAGTGACCGTCGTCGGCGACAACACGAATGGTATACCAAGAATCGGATGACGTCATGCGAGATTCTGAGTCGACTCACACTAGATGTGACGTCATCATGACGTATGATGACGACGTAATCACATGACACCGTCGCTTCTTTAAACATTGGCCGATCCCGGAGGCAGCGGAACACAACGTGATGTGCAGAAAGCAGTAGGGTACGCATGTGGGCTGGTTGGTTAATGATTATACGAGTAGAAAAAGCAGCGCTAAAAAGATAGGACGAAGAAAGGACACAGACCACAGCGCCGTGGTATGTGTCCTTTATTCGTCCTGTCTATTCAGCGCTGTTTTTCTACTCGTGCAGAAAGCCTCAGGAGGAAGAGAGAGAGATAGGGGGGGGGGGTCAATATAATGAACTCAGAAGAAAGAGATGAAATGGCTTTCGCCTTCGAGTCGTCTTAGGCGAATGCATAAGGGACCCTGTGAGTTTTTTTCTCTTGTAATTATGTGACGTCTCTACGATTTGGCTGCGTTTTCTGAACCATGCTCTCGAGATGTGCCACTTGCGCAAGATGCCACACGATTTCATCAACTGCAGCACCCTGCGGGCCCCGCGTGACCATTGCAAGTCGAGAAGTGCAGCTATACAAACCAGTTCTGTCGTCCACTTCCAGCGAGTAGGCATTCTACACATGTATACGCGAGTAGCAAATGGGAATGCATTCGCTTTTCGTTATCGCTAAAGTATACTTCGCCGTGGAAACCGATCGAAATCGATCGGATGCTATTTTCTATTCTCGTCAGAAACAACCACGCTTCGAGAGAAAAGTGTACTACATGCTGTGACGAACATAACACGGTACAGGTCTTTACTAACATGCCCTGACAACCAATGAGGCACCGAACTTGCACCTCCCATTCTTGTCACAACTACGGAGTAATTGTGTCGCAACTGACATGACAGATAACTTCTACGTCCGCGTACCTTGAAACAACTGGTTGTGCGCTATGTCATCTGCTACCGAAAACTTGCACAACGCCTACACCCAGCGTTTGGCCACTTGTATCTACCACCGTGGTCCAGAACAACACCCCTGTTCCTATAGGCGTGCAAATGGGCGCGGGGGGGGGGGGGGGGGGGGGGGGGGGCGAGGTGAGGTGGGGGCTGCGGCGAAACTTCTTCGACTTCGCCCTGCGATCATTCCCTACATGTATTCGTTCATTTGTTCACTGTCACAATCAATGCACCACCCCGTCTTACGACTTAAGCTCCTGAACGTATACACACTGGACCATCAGTGCGATCACCTAAATGCAGGGTAAGCACACTCACATTTGTCGCGTAGCCAAGACAATGTCGCCAGAAGGCAGGGGCACATCGTCGTCGGTTGGACAGGCATTGTCGGCATAACAGGCCTTGCGGCTACACAGCAAGTAGCATACAAACAAAAATTACACCATCTCCCGATAAAGGGGACCATGACGCGATGCGAAGCCGGAGCACTTGCACGATCGCGTTCCGTTGGCGTTCGTTGGGCATGCTACCGACCTCGCGTCGTGGAACGCGAAGAGGGACGCTACGCGCGTCGTATCTTCCATCTAGCCTGGCCGTTAATTCTCACAGGGCGAGCGGGGAACGCGGTCGACAGGCGGGCGAGAGGGGGGCAGCGTAGGAGAGGAGAGAGAAGGGGAGGGGACGCGCATGCGCTCGAGCTCATCGCGGCGTTGCGCAGGAGAGAATTTCGGCATGTCTAGCCCGCGTTTCAGAGGAAGAGTGGAAAGGGGGAGGGGAGAGGGAAAGTGGAGAGGGTGAGTGGAGAGGGTATGCGCATGCGCAGTAAGGGTGGTCAGGCCGCACACCACCGGATTGAGCTCGGCCTTAAGATACTTCGCATCTAATAAAGTAGTGGCACATATAGCGGGTCATAACGAGCAGTTGTGGCAGAAAAAGCGCTCATGAAAAATGTATGCGATGAGATAACCTTGCAAGCGATGATAAACAAAAACTATGCAGCTCCGCTGGTGTGAAACCCGAGGAAGTGCGTAGCATGGGCACCCAGCGGTTCCCGTTCGTAGAGTTCCCACATGCTCCGTTTACCAAACCGTCGATGACGTCAATGTTTGAGGTAAGCATGTAGGGTTTCCTCGGCACGAGCAGAATCTTGATAGGGAGATCCGCAAACTCGGTGTGCGACGTGCGCGCTGCTTTTAACAGCGAAGCAGTTTAGCAGATCGTTCCTTGTTCACCCCGCACCAAAAAAACTATCATCATCATAACGGGTATGCGCCACAGAAATTGGGTAAATACCACTACTCACCACATGGTCCACTAAAAATGAAGATAATTGTCGTCATCAGAAGGGTATGTGCCACTGTGCGGCCTATCAGAAAACTATCATTATCATAAACGGGTATGTGCCACAGAAATTGCGTAAATCGCACTACACACAACTTCGACTAAAAAGGAAGGAGGCAACAGTTAGCTCAGAAAATGGCTTCGAAGCGACGGCGGCGAGCCGAAGACCCCGAGTATACGTACAACGAGAGAATACTAGGCAACGGGAAAGGCAACGGCGGCTGCGAGAAGACCCCGAAGCGATGGAAGGCCTACGCCAACGACGACGTACCCGTAGATCTATCAGAGGTGCGAACGCTTGGTTTTAGCGCGAGGTTGTCTCTGGGGTTTGGACATCCGTGTGTCGTGTCGGTGACTGTCTGTGGTTTAACTCGAACCTCTCTGCTCTGAGAACCAACGCAGAAACAACCTAGCATCACATAGCTAAAGCCTAGATGCGACCTAGAAGCAACCTAGAAATAACCTGCATCACCTGCTAAGGCCTAGAAACAACCTAGGAGCGACGAGATTAGTGTTCAGAATCGTCCGGTTTTGCTGTGTTGTCGTAGACGGCTAGATAGATACGTAGGCGGCTAGATAGATACGTAGATAGAAACCAGGGGCTACGCCCCTGGTTTCTATCTACGTATCTATCTAGCCGCCTACGTCTAGATGCTCTCGTGATCGCCTGCCTCCTTAACTTGGTGTAGCCCAAAACTGGCAGGGGAGGGTAAGATGATTTGACAAATATGACTGTCTGGTCATGACATGAAAAATTACACATCTCCCCCTACGGGCAACCATGGTGGGATGCGAAGGCATCGCGGGGGTTGCGCATCGAGTTTCCGTTTCTCTTATGTGACTTAGGAGACGGTGGTTGTCGAGGCGTTTGAATTACCGCTTGCCGACGTTGACGTTTAACGTTCGGCTTCCCGAGCCTTCCTCTGCTCCGCGGCGGTGGCGCTGCCGCTGCAACTAGCGCCGACGTTGTTCATGGCGTTTCGCACACCGTTGCACAGAGAGAGAATGACGGAAGCACAGCGAACGCGCGCTTTCGCAGCTTCGAGATTCGCTTGCCGGCGTTGCCGTTTACGTTCAGCTTCGCGAGCGTCCGTTGCGAAGGAGAGTGCAACAAGGAGTGCGCGCACGCCGCATTATATATGAGCGTACAGCTGTGGCGGAGAGAGAGAAACGGGAGAGGAGAAACGAAGCGGAGGCAGCGCTCACACCACCTCTTCGCGCTCACGCGAGAGTTGGCGCATGCGCAGTATG
Organism: Rhipicephalus sanguineus; assembly: GCF_013339695.2. Taxonomy (NCBI): domain Eukaryota; kingdom Metazoa; phylum Arthropoda; class Arachnida; order Ixodida; family Ixodidae; genus Rhipicephalus; species Rhipicephalus sanguineus. The sequence goes on along the minus strand of NC_051179.1, from coordinate 46,581,569 downwards.
GGTGCGGACGCCGCAGAACGGACACTGCCCCGAGCATAGGATGCTTTCGCATCTAATAACGCGAAAATCCTGTCGCATACGTCATCAAACATTTTCCTCCAGTCTCGTCGCCAGGGCCAAAGAGGCAGCGAAGGCCAGAGGGTTCCTGGAATGAGGAGACCTCCCAGCTAGGGTAGACGCGGTCCTAGCACCGCGACACCGTTTCGTGCAATAAACGTTTATTCCTCCTCCTCCAGACATGCGGCACATACCTGTTTACCACGGGCTGCGGTGCACGGGTATGCGCCACAGGTGATTGACAAATTATATCTACCCAGGAACGGCGAGAACAGAGATTGGTAATTTAAATGCGAGATCGTTAAGAAAAACCGACATCGGCAGCGTTGACCCGACGAATGCAAATAATAAAAAATTAGGATCCCAGCAGGAATCGAACCCAAGCATATCAGTGGCGTAGGCAGAAATATTTCGTTCGGGGGGGGGGGGGGGGGGGGAGGTGCACGCCCTTGATCCGGCAACTGTGGTCGAGTGCTCTTTTGTGCTCTGTACCCCACGGAAGAAAACAATTCAAGGGGGGGGGGGGGTTGCGGGCCCGGTGTGCCACCCCCTGGCTACGCCACTGCCACGCATTCTGTGTGGCAGTCAGGCATTCTACCACAGAGCCCCGCCAGGTCTGGAAACTGCTTTGTAAAAACAACCTATGCAGGCGCGGCGTACTGTCGGTGCAACGTGTGGTTGTGGTGTTGGTCATGGTGTTGGTTATCTATTTTATAACACAGCTATAAACACTATATACATATGTACTCGTACGTTACAGGGGTCATGTCAATTTAACGTCTGTGGTTCTAGTGTTGGCTCCGCTTTTATGGCAGCCTAATAAACATCACATTTGTATTTCTAGGACTCGACAAGCTTTATTCAAGCGTTGCTCGACCCCGGTTAAGTTACGTATGTTAGTCACATCACCATAAGCGTGCGCAGGGTTCCCCTTCAGGGGGGGCGAAGGTTCGTCGCAGCGCCCCCCTCCCTATTATGTCAATGTATGCGGCTGCCTTTGCGCCCCTCTTCTCGCCCCCCCTACAATGTATAGGGCTGACTTTGCGCCCCCCCTTCTCGCCCCCTTGCCTCCCCCCCCTGCGCACGCCTATGCACATCACCGTACCGTTAAGTGCACTTCGTTCCTAACGCGAGTGCTGACGGGTTACGTCAGACCATAAGTTACCCTTTCAATGCCAGTGTTGTCGAAGTCCTGCTAAGCCCATGATGTACACACACCACCTACAAAAACAGGTCGATGCACTTGGTAAGGCTTGGCTCAAAGAAACGGACCATCAAACCGATTCCCACAAGGCGTGGGATCTGCCGAATTTTTTTTTTTTTTTTTGTAAGTTTAACGACTGCTATGAGCAATTACTGGTGATAACCACGCCATGCCGCTGAAAATGTGGCCGCCAAATGCAATGTTGGCTCTGTTATGATCGGCCTGCCTGGCTTGGCGCCGCTTTGACGCATGAGACGTTGCGGCTAAGACTACCCTGATTTCTTCCGGGTCAGCGGTTCCAGAGATGCCCCAAGAGCGGCGACAACACGAAGGTCGTTCGTCTAATATTCTCAGGTTGTCTGCGGCCCTCGTAAAACCCTTTGGGCACGCCTGACCGACTGACAGATTAGGAAGAGTTGTTGGCCGTCGAGGCGGCTTGCTTTGTCGTCAAGGTGCCCCGGACAAAGGACCCAGCGTCTGGGAACCGTCTGCGGATGCATTTCCCACGTTCTCCGTGGCGCCTTGTTGCCGCTGTTTCCACAATTCGTGGTCTGCCTCGCGCATAACCATCATTGCAACAGACTACGAAATTGACTTCCACGTAAGACTCAACGTCTTCGTGCTGTGCCGTGTGTGCGCGGTGGGCAGTGTTTTTCCCTCGCCATGGGACGAACTGGATGTGCCTCTTTCTCCTTTCGTGGGTTGGGAAGGAGGCGGCGTTTCACCTTCCCCTTTTGGGGGCGGAGGTGAAGATGGAAATTTTCATTGGACTGTCCTGGCCTCCATTGTTTTTTTCCTACAGGGAACCCTGGGAAGGCCAGGACATAAAATGCGAGCGCCGATGCGCTCCCGAGAAGCTCTCACAAGTTCTCTCAAGCTCTCACGAGCTCCGAGAGCTTCCATGATGCTAACCCCATCATGTAGCAACACGCTACCTGTAAATAAACGTTACTGTTAACAGCTCTGGGCTCCTCTCCTCGACATCTCCCCGGGACTCTGGCAGGCTCCGGTCCTCTGGGCAGACCCCCGATTACATCAACTGGATGGCAGCGGTGTGATGCTGCTGACAACTGGAACACATCAACTGGTTAGCAGCAACGGGATGACCCATGCTTGACTCGGGCCTCAACGATATGGTGAGTGCTTGACTTTCTTTGAGTTTTGCCAGGTTTTAGCTTTTGAAGTTTTCTAAATCTGTGTGTAATCTTCTGTGCGTATAGGCTTCGTTGTACCGCTACCATACGTCACAGCTATTCACCATTTTAGCTTTCATGTTCTAAAACTGGCAGTGTTTTACCGTACGTCTAGGCTTCGCTTGTTCGCTACCTAACGTCACGGCGGGTAGAAAGTCCTCACTCGTGAAGACCATGGAGTTGGTAAAGAAGCTAGAGAGACCAGACCTCTTACTACTGTGTGAAGAGCTGGGAATTAAGGTTGGGAGAGAAGAGAGAGAGCCGCAACTGATTAGGGCTATTCAGGAATGCGGGGCGGAGGATGATGAAATTGAGGAGTGCTGGGAGGAAGTTGAGAAGAACAAAAGATGGGCTGAAGAAGACAGGATAAATGAGAAAAGGCGATTGGCTTTAGCACTTTATCAGGCATCAAGTAACCCGAATAACGAGATAGCACCCTCAGATAAGAAAAAGAAAGGCAGTCCTGCTAAGTCCACGTCTACAGTGAGCCACTCAGAAGATCGAAAGAAAGAAAAAGGCGTTTAAGGCTAGGAAGCCGGTTGTATGCCACCGTTGCAAAGAGCTAGGTCACATCGCAATCGGCTGCCGCAAGCCTAGGAATGTTCTCTGTTTTGGGGACAGCAGCGACAATGATCTGGAACAATTGAAACCCCCCATTCAGGAATTAGTTGAGGAAAACGTACCGCGGGACTCTGCCGCAACGTTTGATAGTGTACATCCGTACTCTTTGACAAATGAGGTGACCACAGGGGAACGCCCGTGTGCATGGCAAGTAGTTGAAAATGAAAGTGTGTGTTTGCCATTAGCCCGCGTTGAGAGTGAGGGACCGTTCAGACTGCTCGCCACGGAAACTTTGGTGTCCCAAAACCTGCCCGAGCATTATCCCTCTCAGAATGACGTGGATATGCTTTCGAAAGGCCTTTGTTTTGGTGACGAATCGGCGGCAGCTATGACGGATCCGATGGCCTGTGAGTCTGCTCATGAGGTTCCGGAAGCAGAAAGCGCTAACGAAGCAGACTGCAAAAGTTCAGATGATGAGGCGCTTAGCTTACCACGAGAGGAAGAGGCGCTCAACATAGCGCGAGATGATGAAGCGCTTAGATTAGCGCGAGGTGATGACTCTCATCAAGGAGAGACATCTGATGGCGAGCCGGCTGGTTTAGCAAGTGTCGATTGTAGCGTTGTTTCTGATGAGCAGACAGCTAGAAATAACGCCGAGGATAAGCCAGTTGAGCCGCCTGGAGTTTTGAGCAATGTACTTCCGAGTATTATTGCAGAGTCGGGGAGCGTTCCGTGCCGCCCTGAAAGAAAAAGGCGCCAGCGAAAACTTCGGGGAAAGGGGAAAGGTCCAAGTTGCCTCGAGCGGAGGCTGGAAACCCCGAAAAAGTTCTCTAAAAGTAAAAAGTTGCGGGTCTCGCACAAATCGAGATTAGGCATAAAGCGTGTCGCGAGGGCCAAGAAAAAGAGACGCCGAAGTGGTGGCCTGGTTTCATCATCTTTTTGGAAGACTAAACGGTGGAGCAAAGCGAGGTGGTGCGTACGCGACTGTAACGACAAAGGTCCTCCCCCAAGTTTGCGAGAGAGTGACCGCTGCTCTGGGCGGCCCACAATGAGGAAGCTTAGGCGTCCGGGTGCGTCTTTGTCGGAGTTCGGGGCCCGCGGAACAAAGGTCACCGCCACTGTGTGCTTCGGACAGGTTGGCTTTTTGTCCCTCCGTCGCGATCTGGCCCATCGACAACTGTGGTATGCGCGTCCCCCCAGAGCACGTCTGAAAGGGTGCCGCATTAAATTACACAGTGTCACGAAGGATACTAAGAATTTGTCTTGTATCCAGTTTTATTATTGTTTTGTTTAGCTGTCTAACGTTTGCATGTCTGCCGATGAGCAAGGACTGTGGCGATTTTTGAAAGTTTTATTTTCCTCCTCATCTTAACTGCAGACATTGAGATATTTGCTAAACTGCTTGTTTGCTTACATTTTGCAAAAGCTAGCACCCGAGTAGAGGGTTTTGCGCTGATGTTAACAGAGAAGTAGGCTGAAGGTAAAAGCCTCTGTTTAAACCTTCTGTTCTTGCCGTGAAGTGTAGGTTTTTGCTTTTGTTGTTTTATTTTATCCGCATAATGTTCGGACAGTGTAAGGCTACCAAGAATTTCTCTTGTATCCAGTTTTGAATTGTTTTGCTTTTAATGTTCGCGTGTCTGCAGATGAGCAAGGAATATGTCGGTTTTTGTAACTTTTATTTTCTTCCTCATGATAACTGCAGACATTAAGATACTTGTTGAACTGAGTGTTTGCTTACATTTAGCGAAACCTAACACCCGAGTAGAGGGTTTTGCGCGAGTTGATTTTTAACAGAGAAGTAGGCTGAGGGTAAAAGCCTCTGTATAAACCTTGTGTAAATTGTAGCACACTTGTTAGTATGCGCATCAGTGTAGTGTAGGTTTTTTGTTTCTCTGTTTGTTTTATTTTCATACGCGCAAGTTTGATTTTGAGTTTTACTTATACTGTGAGAAGCGTAATTCATTAACTATATACCTCCTTTCGTTTTGTTTCGCCCGTAGCACCTGCGTGCCTTGAACGCTGTGAATCTCTCTGGGAAATGATACAAAACGTTAGGCTGTTGATTTGCTTCGCACGTAGTAGGTCTGAGTTTGTTATGGCTTCGTTATCTGATTCTTGATTTTCACGAGTGAGCGCACCAATTTTAAATTTCTAGGGAGTTTTACCAAAACTGTAACCTGGCATTTCTCGAGGTCAGTTGAGTGCCCTATGTTTGTTGTGCCTCGGGTCTTGCGTGGTTCGTTTCTGGCGTTTGCTGGCCATGGCTCAGGTCCAGAGATTGGTGCAGCCTGCGTCAACGTCTACAAGGGAGCAGATCTACGGTCTCTGCGGAGTGCTTTGGTGCTGCAACCCCTTCGAGACCTCCTGTGACGGTGGACGGGCTGTTATGATCGGCCTGCCTGGCTTGGCGCCGCTTTGACGCATGAGACGTTGCGGCTAAGACTACCCTGATTTCTTCCGGGTCAGCGGTTCCAGAGATGCCCCAAGAGCGGCGACAACACGAAGGTCGTTCGTCTAATATTCTCAGGTTGTCTGCGGCCCTCGTAAAACCCTTTGGGCACGCCTGACCGACTGACAGATTAGGAAGAGTTGTTGGCCGTCGAGGCGGCTTGCTTTGTCGTCAAGGTGCCCCGGACAAAGGACCCAGCGTCTGGGAACCGTCTGCGGATGCATTTCCCACGTTCTCCGTGGCGCCTTGTTGCCGCTGTTTCCACAATTCGTGGTCTGCCTCGCGCATAACCATCATTGCAACAGACTACGAAATTGACTTCCACGTAAGACTCAACGTCTTCGTGCTGTGCCGTGTGTGCGCGGTGGGCAGTGTTTTTCCCTCGCCATGGGACGAACTGGATGTGCCTCTTTCTCCTTTCGTGGGTTGGGAAGGAGGCGGCGTTTCACCTTCCCCTTTTGGGGGCGGAGGTGAAGATGGAAATTTTCATTGGACTGTCCTGGCCTCCATTGTTTTTTTCCTACAGGGAACCCTGGGAAGGCCAGGACATAAAATGCGAGCGCCGATGCGCTCCCGAGAAGCTCTCACAAGTTCTCTCAAGCTCTCACGAGCTCCGAGAGCTTCCATGATGCTAACCCCATCATGTAGCAACACGCTACCTGTAAATAAACGTTACTGTTAACAGCTCTGGGCTCCTCTCCTCGACATCTCCCCGGGACTCTGGCAGGCTCCGGTCCTCTGGGCAGACCCCCGATTACATCAGCTCTGATGTAAGTGTTCGAGTCAAAATTACGCCGATATGACACGAAGTGCACACGCTGGAAACGTGAGTACGCGCATTTCTTAGCCCTAAAGTTCCGCGTTTCAATGCCCGAGTTCTGTACCCGAGTCACCCGAGTACTGTACCAACTGTACAGTAGGCGCTTCAGTAAATGTCAAACACATGCAAGGCATGGTATCGAAGCTGCATGCACTGCGCATCTGAGCCAACTCGCTCGCCCTGCGCGTCACCTTGCTTCGTTCGCATTAGAGGCTTTTAGCAGAGGTCGTTACAGGCCGTATAAATTGCATCCATTTGCTGGCGCCGTCGTTAGCACGCCCTAATTCGCGGCACGCACAGGTGGCAGCTGGTCGGGACGTTAGAACGGTAACCGCCTCACGAAACTTCGTTTCACAAAAGTACAGTGTTAACAAAAGTTTCCAAAGCTTACGTTGTTCTTTCTATCTTCATAACTTTGAACAGATGCCCTGCCCGTTTTCTTGTCGCAGTACTATGCTATTTGCTAATGAGCGATGCTTGAATTTTGAAAACAAAAGTTTTCTTTTTTTTTTTTCGTGCTGTGAATTTCCTGTGCCGACTCGCCCAAACATTCACGTTAAACGGACCCCAACAATCACGCAAAGTGCGACCTAGAAGCTGTATCTACATAACTGTCCGCAGCGAAAAAAGCAGATTGTAGAGTTGTGAATTTCAGACTGAATAACAGTTGACGACGTGCGAGGTGACGCAGAATGTTCAGCATGCCGAGGACAATAAAGGCGCCTTACCTCGCAAACAACACCGTTCTTTGTCGGAACAAAGTTCTTTCAGCAAATGTTGCGCAGCTACTGCTTCTTGCGCAGTACATCGCGCTTACCTTGAGGTATCATGAAACGTGTATAACCATTTTTACGCTCGTTGCTGCAGTTATATATATGCACAAAAGCACGGTATAGCGCCGGTACACAGCGCTGAAAACAAAGCGCGTAACGTTCGCTACGCTGAGCCAAGGCAAAAAATGGCGCGAATTAAAGAGAAATACATAAGCAAAAAACACAACATCCGCGCGTTTCCAAGGGCAACCCCAGGGAGACCAATCGTCGTGCAGAAAAAAAACCGGCGCAAACTGGTGAGGTCGCGGATAGGCCGAGGAGGTGCGCGATGGCGGAGCGCGAGGTGTGGCGGTACTTTCAAAAGATGTGAACTTCGTGCAAGGGGGTAGTATGGCAGGTTGCGACATATGACCGCACAGTGGAACCGAGGGGCCAGATTTTTTGTTGGTGGCAACAGAGGCCAACGAATTATCCCATCAGAACATTACTGAGCAAGTTATTAGTAGTTTAACGTGCAATAATGAGCTACAGGGAAATGAACATGTGCAAGAAAATAAAACTTGTCATCAGTCAAAGAAAGGTGCAAGTAGCAATTATCGTAAAGAGGTTATTTTACCTCAGTTTTGTTTGTGCCAGATACAGTGGCTTCATGAATACGCGTAAATAGATGCGACCGATAGCCACTGCTTTTAAGAGTTCATAAATGATAAGTGGTGGGAATTTCATAAAATGAAACTCGTGGTCCGAGTTTTTTTGAACAAAAATCGACAGGCTTGTTTTTCAATTACAGCAAAAATTTGTTTGCATAGTGAACCCACCACAGCTTAGTGTTTGAGCACATTTATTCATAACGTTTCAAAACACGTGAACTCCTTTGAAACGACCCGTGATGGTGTAGAGCCAACGTCAAAGAAATCACACGGCACACATTCTGCTATGATCACCTCTGTACAATACTTTTTCACTTTATTTCACGGTGAGTACAGCTATAGAGCATTAGTGTGAACAACTACACGGCAGCAGGGTCAACACGCGCATGTCGTGAAATGCCACGGCACGTGCAACTTCTCGAAGTGGCAAACAACAGATATGCATAATCAAGAGGCAGGTTGACATTGCGACAGCGATTACATCCACAAAGCGCTTCAAAAAGTTTAATGCGAACGGAGACATAGGTCTATGTGGAAGAGGCACGCGGTCGTGCGTGTACTCACTTTGACGAGCGCGCCTTTTGCTGTATGTATACAGACAGCACGCACGAAAAAATCTGTCAAAAAAAATTAAAAAATGCCGAGTGTACAGGAGTTATAAAGGACAAGAAAAGGCCTCTGTGTCTGTAATTCCATATCCGCTGAACGGCAGTGCTCATGCGATGCAAGTCGTCAAAGGCCAAAAAAATGGAAAGACAATTCAGTTAAATTCGCCACATTTTCGTGATCAAAACACGTGGAGGGAGTTTAACAGACCGCGTTGCACATACACACAAAAGAATTGAAGTTACTTCTGAAAAATTAATGCACAACGTGGCATCAAAGTGTACAAGGAACAGTGTGTGCAAACACCTCACTTTGTACATTCAGCTAGTTGATGCAGATTCACCTGCGGCCTTCAGGAAACGTTAACCGATGTATCCCAGCAGGCAAAACTGTTCAACAGACATAGTAACCAGTGCACCTATGGCATTAGCGCGAGTCAGTATTTTAACATAATTTACATGTTCCCTCACGTACATTTCATACTGTTTAGCGTGACTTTAAATACAACTCCGGAATATCCAGAACAGATGCGTCACAATATGCAATGACGCTTAGGGTCTTGCAAGATCTGTTGCACCGTAGACAGAGATATAGTGAACAAACGTACACTGAACGCTGTCAAGATTTTTTTGCTACACCTTTAAGGGTGTTAACGACTTCAGCATTGCGTGCACACACCCAATTTAAGCAACACCCTTTAGAGAATAAATTGTGCCGTAGAGATTTTTGTTGTTGAATGAAATTTAGAGCGCCCACAGCATTACAGGAAGTGCCCGAACCAAACCATTCTTTTTTTCTTTCTCGGTAAAAAGCTACAACTTCAAACTGCCTTTCCACTGGGCATGGCGAAAGGACGTGGTACAAGGAAGTGCTGTCATGTCGGTAGTTTTGACAGCTAGGTAGTTGGTGGCTGATTACATTCACAATGCCAGCGCAAATGCATGGTAGGTGACAGGGGAAGCAAGGGGAAACAAAGCAGACAACATGGCCACTGCAGTCAGAACTATGCTTAGCTAAGAAGGAAAACAGCTACAAGAACAACAATCTCGTATGTAAAGCGCTAATTTTGTTGAAACATGAACACAATGACGCATTTCACATCGTCACACACGTGCAGTGAACCAAAAAGGTATCTTTTTAGTATAGAATCCATATGGCGAACCAAGTGTTTCACCACTTAGATGAGAATAGAAAAATGGTCACTGTTTGCCATCAAGTAATATATTCTGGTGTGCTTGCGTTCCTGTAGCAGTCATTCCTGTAAATGAAACTTAGTGGTGGCTGCAACTGCGTTATCTCTTCTTGCCTTCTCTCGTACACTACAAATTTGCGCTTCCACTGTGAATGTAAAACAGAATAAATATTTCATATGCCTTTCTCGTTCGCTGTACAAGTGTCGACCCGTCTACGGCCAATGGTGACCAAATTATAGTAAGGGTCGACGAGCGTCCATTTCACGAGCGCCCGAAAACTGTTACTTTCCACGAAGTGACGAGGCAACCTTTTTTCGGACATCATTTTCGATTAGGTGTACGTATAATATATAATACATACATATATATTTATTAGAAGGTTATGAAAACGTGGCGAAAGTTCAGTCTCCTGTACAACAAAGTGCATGCCATGAAAAGCAGCCACTATGACGAGCGGAAGCGTGTAGTATTCACAAAAAACGTCACGATTACAAACAATGCAGTGGATTGTTAAAAATGAAACGCGCAGCGTGCCACAAAAGCACATTAGCACACCTTGTAGATCGAGAAAAAAGGAAAAGGCAACAGGAATGTCAGCACAACTGAGCACTGTCATGAGGTGTTTAGAAACTGAGCTGAAAAAAAAATTAAGGCATAAGAAAAAATCTATAATAATCAAGTGCCCATGGTGGAGTAACAGCATAACTGCAGCTTGGTGACCTTGGCCAAACTGCTATATATATATATATATATATGTATATATACGTGCGCAGATGCACAATCAGAAAAAAAAAAACACAACAAGGTAATATGACAATGAGCAAAACGGCAACAAACGACAAGTAATAATCACAAAACGTAAAACGAAGTAAAAAATATGCAATGTGATACATTACAGTCATATAAATACTTTGCGGTTGACGAAAGAAAATAAGGCTCGATCGCACTGACAGAGCATTTAGCATGCTTCGTCGTGTACACACGTTCGCGGCGAACGCTTTGGCCTTCAACGACGATAGGAAGGGAGCCGTTCAACAAGTCATCTTCAACAAGAAGAGGTCATCAAAACAGCGGAATGAATTTATCGAATTAGGAGCCTCAGCTTGGAATGACCTTTACACCCCTGTCCAAGATCTGCGACAGCAAGCAGTGCTTTGAAAAGCACTCCGAAGTCGAAATCGTGCTGACATGCTTTGATGTACGCTACATACCCGCTCCCAGTGGATGTTGGGATGTTCCAAATCACCCTTGGAAATATGGCGAGCGAAACAAAGGTAAAACTGAATCAACAAACATCAAGTGCCTGAATTATGACAGCAGTAAGCTGTAGCTCTCACTTCCTTTTTTTTTTTCGGTTCAGAAATAACTAAAACTAATCAATGAACAGCCCTGATAAAGATATTTTTTTTTTCACTTCCTTTCTGGCCCCTCAGTGCTCCCCATGATAACATCTCCACATACTGTTCAGAGATAACCTAGTTTATCTCTGTGTCCTCTTGAGAAGGCCGCATCACATGTCGACACACTTTACACATCACATAAGCCATCTCTAAAAGTGACACTGGCGACCGGAATGTGCGAGACAATGGTTCATCAAAAGTGTTAACGCGCCTACTGTTACTAAGGGCAATGTGGAGGAAAGAAACAAAAAATGGAATGAGATAGTTACGGCACTTGCCGCCACAAAGTAAAAAAGCAGCCTGTGACAATTTTAAAAGGATAAAACTTGACTGATCTTGAAACTGACGTGAGCCCTGCGCACGTTTACACAAGTACTCTCTAGGTGTCAGCACCAGATAAGACAACGAGAACTCGACAATCTGCAATTAAAAAAAGAAACTGTAGAAAAGGAACCACCTTATATGCTCGCTAACTTTGAGAAAACGCTCTCTGCTGCTAGTTTCCACGTGATACGAGAAGTGCTGGTGAGGGTCACACTGTAGCGTGTTCAAAGTGCACATGGCAGGAACGGTCTTTCTAGAAACACTCTAAAAAATGGCCTATCATTCAACAAACGGTTTCTATAAATGCATCACTCATATCGAAGCAGCCCGTTAAGGGTTGCCTCGCTGCTGACCGAAGAAATGCCATCCTCCCTCCATTTGGTAAGATTAAAACTTACAGCCAAAACATGTTACTGTAAGCGTTTCGCTGCCTATATGCTCCAAATTGGTACAAGTAGTAAGATCAGGTCACTAACAACTAGCGAAGGCCATAAAGGTGCCACGTTACTTTACTATCACATCTCAAGTACCTGCTAGTGGAATCCTAATTACATACGTGTCACGACATCTGCCGACTAAGTTGCACCTACTTTTCTTTGCCCCAACAGTGACGACGGCAACAACGCCGCTAGGTGCCCACAATGTGAAAAGGAGTTGTACTAGATCAGACAACAGTTCCTACTCACAGTTCTAAAACTTTCGAATATGAAACCTAGAAAAGTGGCACCACCATTAATTAAAAGCTACGACCGGAGAGCACTGTCATCTGCCGCTAACGATGAGCAAACGAGCTGCTTTACTGGCTGCTTTCTCCGTCACCCCTAGCGCTGTCCCAAAGCGCATGAAACAAAACAAAGCTCTAGTTGGCAAGCCTTTTCTTCAGCTAAGTTCACCTTGCTTTGTGTCACACCACTTAGAGCGTAGCATCGCCCATGACATTCTGTAAAGCATAAATTCGTGGTACACTGCTCTTCACTTGCATCCCTTTGGGTATTTTTTCTTTTCGTCACACAACAGCAATCATCATCTTGCTTGCGTGTGCTTCCTTTTCTGAGAACTCAGCACGCACTACTCTCCTATCAAAAATTACAATGACCCGTTGATAACGTGCATGCCATTAACGACACGAAAGTAGCCGAAGTGCGGTGTTAAAAGCAAGGAAAGGCTCGCAATCCAGTAATAGTCACCATTGTGACAGAAATACGCCCCAAAGCGTGCAAGTGTTTTTAAACTGTTTGCTTGGAACTTCCTTGTTGGTAACACTACCATGTGGGCAAGCAGAATCAGAGGGAAAAATAAGCGCACCTGGGAATATTGACTACTGTCTTGCGGAGCAAAATTACGTCGGAAAAAATGTAATTCTCTTAGGAGCGATATACGTTACGCTTCAGCCTATATCTTGGTCAGCAGTAATCAACACGCAAATTAAGTACTAAACTATAAGCTAGCACTGGGCAGTCAAACCTGAACCATTCTCAACGCAGACGACTTTGTGTTGGCATACAACATCACAGGAAAGCAGGCTTAGAAACTCGGAAGAGAGTCTGTGGTGCCGACAGCACTGGTCCAATTTGGTGGTGAAAAAAAGACAACTAGAACTGTTCACAGTGATGGATGGAATGCGACTCTTTTGTAGGTCGGTCCCTGGCGTGTCGGGACGAGAAGGAAGAAAAAAGAACGCCTAATACTATGATAAAACACAGCAGCACCTGGGTTCTACTCGGCTCTTGACGACCCAAAAACTAGACCCCAAAAGGATGCCGTGGCCTTGAGGAGCAACACCGCGATGCTTCTCGATACACGTGCGCACAACAACCCAACAGAAAGTGCTACCTGGCAATAGGACGTTTGCCACTGGAGGGAATGCCACCTGTGAACTGCTCACACTTTGATGGCTACTTTCAGTGAGCAGGGCAGCTGCATGATGACGACCCGACAATATGAAAACTGAGACAATGAGTACGCACTCTGCATGTCTTTAAGCGTTTTGTCGAAACAAGCTACTTTGAAAACCATTTCTAACTTGCAGAAACAATATGTTGGCTGCTCTTTCCAGCACAAAACAGAAAGGGGAAGAATGCAGAGAAAACTCTGGCTCAAATGATGATACAGCGCAGCTACGCGGTTCTTAAGTATCGTAGGAAAAGAACTGTGTCTCGCTTAACAACAGCAAATGGCTCTGCAGATACAATTCTGTGCTATCTGCACTAGCACACCGAGCCTTACGACAAGCACTTCTCCACCACCCAGCAACGACGGCAGCGGAAGGCAACAACACGTAACGCACGCGCACCGACAAGCTTGAGGAAACGCTTGCCCCAAGCAAAACAACGCATGCCCGTGCACCAACACTCGCTCGCGATAAAATCTGCGCGAGAAACTATCTCGGACTAATTAAAAAGAAGGCCTCCTCTGAGGGGTGTGTGTGTGTGTGTGTGGTCCACAGAAGGCAGGAAGCCAGCCCAATCCTGTGGTCAAGTGCTCAGGAGATACTACTAGTTACGGTGCCAATGACACCGCGGTCGACGCCTTTCAAGAACAGCTGCAATGCTAGGCGATTTCCTTGCGCCGGACACTCGAAAAATGAGCAGGAATGCTTAATGAGCTGGCTTGGCCCCGTTTTGGTCTGCCCGTGTTGCGGGCCCCGAAGCTCTCACGCGCAATCCGGAGAAAAGGCGCGCAACAGGCCCTTGAGTCTCCACACGTGTGTCGAGACATGGACCGGAAACGAAACAACAAACGAGAGAGGGAGATAATACAGGGGGCAGCTACACGCAATCCTCCAGCGACATCAGCAACGGGTTGACGTACTCGAATCCCTCGAATTCCGACTGGTCAATCTTCGAGATGAGTCTCCTGGAAAAGAAGACAAAAAAAAAGCAATGTTAGGGAGTGCTCGCCGCTTGGGACATGGGGAAACTGTGACAACACAAAAGATCTGCTTACGAGCAGCAAGGCTGAAAATGAAAAAAATAGCAGCAGAAATTCATTGTGATCATTGCGAATGTGAATAGTATGATGGTGACTCAAAGACTCTACAATAGTGATGTGAAGACGCACCAAGCGTACCGAACCGATAGTTTGCACGAGGTAAGTTCTTGAGAAAACCATCAGCGTTGTGGTAAAAGTGCCAAGCATCTGAACATGCTTGCTTCCACACGAGGCATTCTTAAAGGTGGTCTGGTCTATCACGCACAATGAAGCACGTGACTGTGCTGTACTGGTCAGAGCGCCAGGTTTTGGCACAGGAGGCCTTAAGTACAAATCCTGGTATCAGAACATTTCAAAAATATGCATTCATGTTTCTTCATGTTTATCCGATGTACATGTGCATTGCGCTGATGTCACCGGCCAGATATACCTGAAAACCATCACAGTAGTTGAGGAAACACTATTCGTAATTTATATAATCATGCACCCTACACCTATTGCGTAATTGCATGAGAGCAGCTTAGGCAGCATGCAGAGATCCAGCTTAAAGGGACCCTCTAACACTTTTCCAGACCTCACTGTTTTACATTTTTTACTTTTGGGTTGCGTAGACTGAAGGCTGAAGAGATTAGTGCAGCAAGAACGGCAGCGATAGGGGCACGTGGTCCGAAGTTATTCAGCCTAGAACACTGAAAATACAATAAAATGGAGGCCTACCCTCAACTCGATTTTTGCAGGGCCACCCTACCACGTTTCACTCGCCCTGTGACGTCTGATGGCGCCCCAATGAAATGAACTGAAAGATCCTACGTACGGGAAGCTTGCATACAATGTTGCCCATTCTTTCCAATGTAATGATGACGCCGTTGCGATAGTAACAAACAATGTGGCGCATTAAGAGTGAACTGGATGTGCGAAACAAGGCAGATCGCGAACGCCTCTATCATGTTTCGTAGTTTTAGTCATCTTTCTTGTTGCGACGGCGTATATATCAACGCTCTTACATTTTTTCCCCTTCAGTTTCTTCAAACAACGGCGCCTGGAGCGTCCCCAGCGCGTTTCCTCCAGTGCCGTGGCGTTCGTGGCATTCGGCGCATTCTTTGCCGGGCGCTGCAGTTTTAAAGCTGAAAAAGTCTAAGATCGTTCATATAGTTGGCGTTCAGTGAAAAAAAGCATGCTAAATAAAAAATTAAAACCAATAACAACCTCTCTTGTGATGCAACGCCGTTATTACTTCTAACGTTACATTTATCCAATCATAGGCCAGCGCTCATCTTCGTCATTTCCGCCCGAAATAGTTCTGGCCAGCGCCACTACGCGTTGATGCGGTCGGCAGCGATGTAGGCGCTTCAAAAAAAGTGTTGGAGGGCCCCTATAAGGCGTGTGCAAATATCCAAGTATAGTACGCAAGGCTATCGCACCGGTATGATTTTGCATCTTGAGCAAAGCAGCGTACACATTCATACATGGCTACTAGTCTGTCTCTTTTCCCATACTGGTTCTGTAGGCAACTGTCTCTTTTTCACAAGTGACCATGCAACTGGTCGTGCAACTGAGAGTGCAAATGACCGAGCAACATCACAGCTTTTCTAGATACCCCTTCTTTCTGCTCCACAGAATTGTGCCTGCATGCACACACAAGCACAACCACCGACTGGAAGTGGTGAAAAAAGAAAGCAGCAGATGTCTCATCAAACGCTCATTGCAAAGGAATGCCACGGCCAACAAAACACCTGCCGAGTGGCAGTGCTAAGGAAACAAGTACACATCCTAGCCATGTATGGTAACAGACGACAGTCCGCACTCGTGCAAGCTCGACCCGATCTGTCTCGCTATCTGGCAACAATCTCGCACGCTGCGCACACACTCGAAAAACAGGTGACACAGCACTGATAGGGTCGTCACAATCTCGTAGATCTTGTGGGGCACCTGTTTGCGACGAAACAAGCTGTTTATGTACACAGTCTGGAATCCTGGGAGAGTATTCAATGCACAAGAGAAGCGCAGATATGGTCTTTGCTACAGATTTTAAAGCAACATTCTGAGAATGACAAGGCCCGTCGCAGGGCAATGGTCATCTCAACCTCCATGGCTTTGGAACAGCGACTGCTAAAACCCTCTACATGCCAAAAAATGGAAGAAAGGGAATGTTTCCAGGTGCTCATTTCTTTGTAGGGCAGCAATACCCAACAAAGCGGACAGGGGGTACGTCCGGCATCGTAACTCAATTGGTAGATCATCAGACGCATAATTGCTCTACTATGTACACGCAACATTGCACGACCGACAAAAAAAAAAAAGCCAAAATATATCGATACTACTACCTCCCCGCTCCTCACTGACTAATCTCTCCTCCACCTTTAGGATGGTTGGCATCCCAAAGTATAGGGTTTGATGTCCCAAAGTGACTTAGTCAATAAGAGATGCTGTAGTGGAGGACTGCAAACAATTTCGACCACCTGGGGTTCTTTAACATGCCTCTGCATTTCGCATACAGACAGCATTCCTAGGTCTATTACCATTCAAGCCGAGATGATAACCACTTGTTTTTATCCTAAGACTCGACACACACACCCAATGCAGCACGCCGTGTCAATGTTATCTTTACATCCTGCTACGGACGAGCTGCAGTACGACGACAACGTAAGCAAGCAATGCTAAGTGTCTGGCCTTGCCAGACAGGCAAGCACTTTGTGTGCACCCATAGGACGCCTACAGCACCCATGGGACATCTACGATCTTTCCCAAACCTGAAATATATGCCGAGGAACAGTACATTCTTGTAGAAGCAACAACAAGAAAAAAAAGGGTGCATTAAGGGGTGCCGTGTAATGTAAAGCGTTGAGCTCGTGATGTCTAAAGCTGTTCAACAAGAACAAATAGCAGATGCAGCCACTCATGTAAAAATTGGATGGATTCAACTTCTCACCTAAAGGCCAGCATAACTTTGTCACAGCCCTTGGTGACAAAAACAGAAAGATAACCAATGCTGTGTTTATTGAAGCTGGAAAAGGCTGCAGCAACGGAAAGTTGTATGGAAGAGAGGCCAATAAAGATACGCAGCTTATCCTTGAAGCAAAAACGGATCGCTCTGGCTGCGAGCAGACTTTCGGACAATAAAACGCAGTACACTCTACAAACGTGCACGAGGCATGATGCAACCAGTAATCTGAGACAAGTGAACGTACATCTTCCGCAACTGCTCTGCATGCCTGAACACGTCTCAACTAAATGCTGCCAGGGTTGGACATCGCAGTTTCCGCTGCATCGAACCAGGTGGCAGCACTTGTCGCTCGACAACGGAGGAATGGGCAGAAACTGAGCCAAGAGCGGGACCGCAACAGCACCCAACATGACCTCTGATGCCTCCCACGCCATGCTACCGCGAGCAACACGCTGTGCCAAAATAGATAACGGCACACACAAGAGATAAGGCGGCTCCAAAGAGGACAGGCAGGCTGTCGGGAACGTGTGCGCGATGACACATGGGAAGGTCACCAGACAGATAAGTGGCAGACCAGAGTGATAACGAAGGTTCTAAAAAAAAAATATGCGAAAGAAGTGCTAGGTGAAAAGAGGAAATAGCTACAGGAAAATGGAACGGCTGTCTGTATCTTTCACATTTTGCGGTCTGGTCCTTAGAAGACCTAAAGTGACACGTTATCTCCACAGTCTTTCTTCTGGGCACTTTGCAGTTGACGCAGACATCCTCTCTAGCACCTTGCCCACTAAGTGCACATCCCCATACGTTATCTTCAGAGCATTTCATGCTGTTACATACACAGATATCGGGCTGACACGTGAATGCCGACCAGTGCTTCCCCCTCCCATGTCCTGCGAAAGCATATTTCTTAAGTGCCACTCAATCTTCATTGTTTGCGGCTGTGCCCCACAAAGTTATTAACTCTAGATAAAAGAAGCAAAAACTAAAGCAGCAGAAACTTTCCATTACAGCGGATGACATCTGGGAGAAAAAAGCTTAAAATTATTCAAGGTATTTTTAACGCCAGCATTTTGGACACCTAGAAAACTTAGACACTGGCTTTTAAAGCTCAATGAAACAGCCATAGCGGGTTGACTCTGAATTATTCTTGACTGCCATTGCACGGGGTTCTTTAGCCTCCACCTAAATCTAAGTACACGCATGTTTTTCTGCATCTAACCCCATTGAAATGTGGCCATTGCAACTGGGAACTGAGCCAACGCCTTTGCATTTAACAATGCAACACCTTACCCTCTTACCCTCTAAGTGGGTAGAATGCGAAGTGTTCGGTTATAGTCACCCAAAACACTGCTGCGAAAATGATTGCACTCTTGGAAGCATTAGCTTAGCCAGGCTTAGCTTAGCCAGTTGGGCGAATTCAACCCCCGAAATTTTTTAATTTTGCATATGTATATACACACACATACATACAAACACATGCACAAACATAGCTAAAGGATGGCTGAACACCCCTAAAAAAAAAAAAAGTCTGGCTACGCCCTGCTCGAATGTGACCACCTGAAAATGGTATCAGCCTAGGATACTACTTTAGGACACTGGCACCACTGCAACAGAAACAGATTAGCATAAGTGGAGAATACCGCAGCGTGAAAATGGCAACACTGGGCATCTTGCTCTTCAGCATGTTAAGACGAGAGTACTAATGGCATGATCTACGTGTTAAAGGGATACTGAACAAAACAACGAAATGTAATGTGTTTTTCACAAACTGCCACATCTAGTGGCCATGCCGTGAACTGAAGGAGGTCACATTTAACATCCCCGGAAGCAAGCGTGCCTAGGGTTACCAACCGTCCCGGATTTTGCAAGACTGTCCCGACTTTTCATACATCATCCCGAGTCCGACATCGTTCCTGTTGGGACAGCATTTGTCCCAGATTTTTTCCAGTTAAATTTGTATGTGATCCAACACGCGCCCGACAACGTGTGTCACGCTACCGAACATGAGGTTCTCACGAATCACACACGCGAAGCAATGTTGCGGTGGCTAGCAGTAGCTGCGAGGGGCTTCAGCTACTTTAGCTGAACTTCGGTGAGAAGCGCGACAACTTTTACGAGTACATTAGCAAGAGGAAGTGCTGCAAGCAGCATGTAACAAGATGAAGTACCGCTTCAAGAGGCCGAAACAATAAAAAAAACAATGCATTTGTGTGGAAGATACCGCAATTAAGAAAACTAATTTCGCTGGCTCCCTATGTTGGTGACCCCCCCCCCCCCCCCCTTTCCCTGTCCTGACTCCCTTCATTGAAGAGTTGCTAACCCTAGGCATGCTAACCATGCCAGCTGTTGACCATGTTTGTCAACCCGCTCTGATCCGACTGCGGTTTCTAAAACCAGTGCTAATGGCACTGACAGCGAACAATGCTCCCGGGTGGGGCCCGTCTCCGTGCCTTTGTTTGCGGAAGGGGGACAGTGGTATGCAAAGGAGAGGTGGAGAAAGGGAAATAATAAGACATGAAAATGTGCACCCTGTTTCCGCCACAGGGACACTTAACATCACGGCCGTCGATGAGCAGCTTCATGAGCAGTGGTGTGCAGCCACTGCGCCCACAATTCTCCAAAAATACAGTCAACTGGTCAAAAACATGTGAAATGAACTCTGTCTGAAAAGTCTCATCTTCTGAGCATAATTTTGACGTTTTTATCATTTCTTTCCTATTTTTGTTCAGTACCCTTTAAAGCAGGAGTGGCCAGCAGAAAGTAACTCATCCTAAAGTCCAGATTTCTAATGCTAATCATGACCTTGCTCTATGGTCACTGAACCCTTGTGCCAATCTTTTCTGCGTTGCAGTTGTAAATGCCGCAAGTCCTCTCTACTGACTGCAACCTCACACGCTTCGTCAGACCTCCACTCCACAAGGGACTATTGATTGCTCACTTCAGTACAAGAGAGATAAGACAGCGTTATACAAAAGAAACAAAAGCATTGGAGAGAGTGAGAAAAGTGAAAGGGAGGAAGGAAGGCCACTCACGTATCATCGGGAGTCAGCTGCACAGGCTCGCTCGTGAACTGCGGGTCAAAGTGCTCAAAGTCGCGCTCCGTGCCGAGCTTGGGCTTGTACGGCGGAGTCACCTGTTTTCCCTCCAGCTGGAAGAAAGAAGGCCACGTGAGACGTGCACGTGGACGTTATTGGGAAAGCAGGGAAAGGGTGCATCTTAAGCAAAAAGCACGACACTTGACTTGGAAGCAACTAACCATGTACAAGAGTCAACAAACAGCAGTAACGCCACAGAGTGTTATATAACAGAAAGGACACTGACCTGCTCCCAATTGATGCTCTTGAAGAATGCATGCGACATGATGTCGCTGAAGCCTGTGGTCGGGTGACAACCTAGCCTCTCAACAGGGTTCTGGTGAAATGAACAAAGAAGGCGTGAAAGACAGAAATGAGTTGGCTGGTTGAGAATAGAATGACACTTGGTACACTGTTTATGAAACAACATGCAACACACACTTATCCTTATGCACACCTAGGTGCTAGCACTAACAATTTTCTTTTCAGTTATGAAAATATGTACTTTATTATTATCATTACAAAAAACTATACGAGAATGAGATACAAGAGCGCACATCTTCTGAAAGGCTGTACAGTAACTGCTAAAAGAGCTTTTTCAAAGCTCTTTTCTGAATTGTGTTATAATACAGTAGAACCCCGCTGTTACGTTCCTCACTGCTGCGTTTTCCCGGCTGTTACGTCGTTTTCCGCCGGTCCCGGCATAGCTCCCATAGGATACAATGTATTGGGAACCCCGCTGTTACGTCGTAACTGTCGGACCGTTCCCGTATGATACGTCGCGAAGTGCGCCCAGAGCCGACCGAGTGACTACCAAAGAGAGCGGCCATGGTGCATTTTCACGCAGCTTGGCCTCGTTTGACCGTAATATTAGCCGCATGAGAGGCGCAAGCAACAGAACCTTTCAATTGATGCAAACAAAAGCATAGCCTTCGAGATTCAAATTGCAAAGATGGCGTCCATGACGTAACTGCTCGCGAAAGCAAGGCCTTCGAGATTAGTATTTACTATTGACAAAAGCACAGCCTCTGAGATTTGCATTGCACAAACATGGCATGTGTGACGTAATTGCTTGCGAAAGCAAGGCCTTCGAGATTGGCATTCACTTCTGCCATCGCGTTGGCGTAGACTCAGTAGACTCATCATCATCGTTATTCGTCGGAGAACGGGAGGAGTTCGAGCTGGTTGGAGCTCGCATGGTTAGCATGGTTGTGCGTGCGGTTCGCGGTCGGACTCGCCGCGCCGGTCGTGATTGCGTGTGCTTAGTTCTTTCATGCCTACAGCTGTTGGTGCTAAAAAAATCACATATGTTGATTACATTTCTGTGGATAAGGCCGTCCTAAGCTCCACGTTTCTATCCATCGACTAGATCGCGGCTGAGCGCGCCAATTTTCGTGCTGCTCGTAAGAATTGAAGTAAAATTCTGTACTACTAAATATTTTGCCGTTTTTCCTGTTTTTCGGCTCTTACGTTTCCAGTCTCTTACGTTTATTTCCTACGGTCCCTTCAAAAACGTATCAGCGGGGTTCTACTGTAGTAAGGTTCATGCCTATAACAACCGCAAGCCGCATATTTCACTGAAGGTGTCCCCATCAAGTAATACTGCCTTCGGTATTAACAAGAACCGACATGCCACTGCAATGAAATGGTAATTCACAGCACTTATTGAACAGACAACGATTTTATGTTCAAGCTACTATCTCAAGCTGACATAGCTGATTGTAAACCGGCGAGTACACGGGCTTTGCTTGTTGCTGCCCACTATTTACGTAAGCTTTTACGCCATGTTATTCGTAGAAGATCCCTTCAAATGTTCTTAAAACACGCAACCTACTTTAGCAAGAGACATTAATGAAGACACAAGAACTGAAACCTCACAAACATTGTCAGTGCACAATGAAATGTTTGAAGCATTGACGAACCCACCTTGTTCAAGAACCCTTTGAGCACAGACTGAGCTTTGACCGAAATAGAGCGTGGAATACGGATCGTCTTCTCGAGGATTGCTGTAGGATAAACAAATGCAGACAGAATGGGTCACGGACAATGCAATTCTTCACAAACCACCAAAAACATATATTTCATTAATTATTGAAACCTTATTCTCTCAAGATTTAAACATTATATTAAGAATGTTCAATTCTCAAGCAGCCAAGAGAGCCTATGAAAAAATTATCCTATATTATGTTCTTATATTATGGAATGTTTCATAATATGTATTACACTATTATATTATGTTTCCAGACTAATTTTTATGTGAAAAACACCACATGCTCCACAAATGCACTGGATGCATGAATTGTGTTTTTCATGTACTTTAATTAACATGTCAAGAATACGACATGATAGCAGAGTTCCCAGTAGGCATTGAGATAATCGGAGGGATATTTTGGCATCATGCAAAACCAAATCAATGTTGTTGTTTCTTCGGTCTCACGAGCATGGTACCGGTGCACCACAGTCACGACACTAGCTGCACTCCCGCAGAAACACCATTTCCACACTGCAATGATGCATGCACCAAGGCTTACTCACCCTGGAAGAGGAAATCTTCGGTGTTCTCGTCGGGATTCTCGCTGGTGCCCATGATGTCGAAAGGAGAGTGGCCTGCCAGCATTTCGTACAGGAGCACACCCAATGCCCACCAGTCTACGCTGAAGTCTGCAAGTCATTCCACAGAGACAAAGGTCAGCAGTGATAGAACGTGATGATTCTCATCAATAAATCCACTTGAGTTTGCCACAATTTTAGAAATAGCTGTACCTCTAGTGAGGATTTTCACGAGTGGCACTGGAAGGCAGATACATTAGTATAATTGACATTTGAGCACGAGAAATTGATGGCTGTCAGGCAGTTAAGTTGTGGGAGACCAACTTTCTGAAAACAATTAGGGTCCTTTTTGGCTGGCCTTTGCTCATCATCACTTCAACAACAGCATTCCTGTGAAGACGTAGACAGGCACAAAATAACACCAAAACCGAAACACAGGCACAAACCAAACCACAAACATCAGCGCCAGTATTTGTAGTTTCTGTTATACTGTGTTCCTCTATGCCTTGCCAAGAGTGCTGTCATTGAAATCGTAATGAACAAACAACTAGCCCATTGATACCTCATGGCCCTCGTGCAACCGAAGTTACATGTCAATCAACAAGACAATCATTAAAGTATTATTTTGATCAGCTAAGATATGATTACCGTAGTAACTGAAAAGAACCATCTGTGAACATGGGCCCAGGACTGCAGGTCAACACAACTGCAGCTCTCTTAAAGAATAACCATACAGGAAAATACCAGAATGACCTACCATAGTCTTCCCCTCTTAGGATTTCAGGGGCAATGTAGTTTGGTGTCCCACAAAAAGTGCTTGTCGTGTCACCAGGACGAATGCCCTCCTGTGAAAACAAGAAAAGTGCAGGACCATTTTAACCCTTTCTCATGACGGTTCTTCACACAAATGTTCCAAACATGTGGTGCAAGGCTTTGTATTTCAAGAACACAAAAAACTGAGCATCAGCACTGCAAGGTTGAGATGCTTGACCAACAACTTGACTAAATTCGGGGGGGTAAAATCAGCAAAATAATTATCCTTGAGGCCAATAAGCACACGATTACAAACCTCCATCATAAACTTCTTGATGTAAGTGCATCTGCTGAAAAATGTTTGCCTTTTAACTCAACATGATGTGTAACTACAACAACCTTCGGCGAAGTCTATGTACCTACATGCAAAACCACAATATGATTATGAAGCCCACCGTAGCAGAAGAGTCTGCACTAATCTAGGTCACCTGGAATTTTTCGACGTGCACTTAAATCTAAGTAGATGAGTGTTAATGCATTTCACCTTCCCTGTGGCCACTGCGGCTGAGCACTCAAATCAACACCTTCACGTTAAAAAGTACAATGCTATAGCCGCTACGCCACCACAACCACCACAAGAGAAATAAAATAAACGCTTCTTGTATGCGATGATCTGAAACTTGCAGCAGTACTACCGTGCCACACCACGCAGCTTTGCTGGTCGGCCACCTTCACAGGGTGGAACGACTCTGAATTTTCTTGTTAGCAGCTTTTCAGACGGCATCCTAATAATGCGATGCATGCCCATTGCGATCGCTGTCATCACGTAATTCCTGGCTCGCAGCCTCCATTACCTTACGAGGCAACCTTTCATCACAGGTCATGCCGAGGAAATGTGCATTCTGGATCACGTCACTGTCATGCGTCCCTACCAGAGAGTGGGAATGGCACAGTCCTTTGCTATAAAAAAAAAAAAGGCTGTTTTCACTAGCTACTCCTGGTGCTCCCACTTGTATATCAACCGCCAAATTTTGCATAGAGGCTCCCATACATCTACGCTATCTGAAATGAGGCTTTCCATGTTGTCCAAAAGTTATTTGGAATTGGCCTTTAAATAAATTACTCTGGATTCATGCTGACAAAAAAAAAAAAAGGTTTAAATTCAAAGACGAGCTTTACCACTCGTCTTCGTGTGCCTTTTGTCCTTGTCCTGAGTTCGCGCTATAGCAATCATCACGACATATCAACTAGCCCAAGCCGCCAACCTTTAAAATCAAAACAGTGCAAAACACAGCGTAGCAGTTAACAGAAAGACACAGACAGCAGCACTTAATATCCAACATGCAGTGCTGCCACCTCTGCCCTTCTTTTACTGGTGCTCTCTTTCGTGCTGGTTTAATTTCTAGTGCATGTATGTCGTAACAACTCGCCCAAGCATCCACTTCAGATGCAAAAAAATCTTGAAGTGA
This sequence comes from Rhipicephalus sanguineus, assembly GCF_013339695.2. Lineage (NCBI taxonomy): Eukaryota > Metazoa > Arthropoda > Arachnida > Ixodida > Ixodidae > Rhipicephalus > Rhipicephalus sanguineus. The sequence goes on along the minus strand of NC_051179.1, from coordinate 46,556,618 downwards.
CACCTGCAAGGCCATCTAGAGCACATGCTTGAGGGTTACAGACTCACCTTGCACATGCCATAGTCAGTCAACTTGATGTGGCCCTCATGGTCCAACAAGACATTGTCCAATTTCAAGTCCCGATAAATGATGCCTGCAGGCACGAAGACAAAGTGAAGTACAGTTTTGCTAAGAGGCACTCTCTCTAGACACAGTTTTCTCAAATGATAATGAAATTTAATTATACTAAACACTACGTTGCATAGACATACTAAGTGGATAACCATAATGAATGTGAGAGGCAGGACACAACAATATGAGGCGATTATTGAAGCAACAACAGAAGGCGATCATGGAAGCTTACCACATTCAAAAAGAGAAGGATATCAACCATACATCGATTGCAACAACAAAAAAAGATACAGCGTCTTGAGAAGTGGCAAACATATTTATGGCACGTGCAAGAGAAAGGTGTGTCACATGCAAAGAAAGATTGGCTGATGTTCAGGTGGGCTTGAATTTTTTCCCCACGATAGTGTGAGCCAATATATGTTGCGTTTTTCAACAAAACATTTTGTTGAGAATAAGCACTTGTGTTTTGTTTGATTTTCTTCCTCTTGTCTGCATTCGATTTTGCCCTGTTTAATTTCTTACCATGTGTCCGTATCAACTTGCCCAAATGTGTGCTCTTATGAACATGAGGTACAAAATCTTTATTCTTTTTTTCCCCTCTCCTTCTATGGCTTTTCAATCCCATGCACTGTTTATGGCTTTAAAATGAACTGCTTACAGAAAAGAAAAAAAATCTTGGAGGACGCTTGAGATTCGCTTTCGAGAGTAGAATGCGACAGAGTAATCGAACCGTGTTCGTATCGCCTTCCCAATCGCTAGCCTGGCTTCACCTCTCGGTGGAGACATAAACCGTGCCGGAAGAAAAGCCAAAGTGTGGACGCCGTCCGGCTCCAATATCCATGCATGCGGCACAACGAAACACGGTCACACGGCAGGGCAATGCCGTTTAAAAGTGCACCTGTGGGCCCTTTAGACCATCTCGTGGGTGATAGTCAAGCCGCTGAAGAACCTCCGAGGTGTGCATGCCACCAACGCTGAATAATGTATATAAACAGCTCACCGTTAGTATGCTAGAGGATGTATGCATGGTGGCCGAGTGGCTAAACGCATCGCGCCATAGAGAAACGGGTAGCAGGTTCGAGTCCCTGGTCCCACTCGAACCAAAAATTTTTTGTATTCCTTTATCTGCATCTACGAATTTTCACTCCCGGACAACGCTGATTTTTCGCTCACAACCAAAGATGCCACCGCCAACCTCGAAACTGAAATATTTGCGAAACGAGCTATTTAATGCTATCGTGTTAAAAGTTTCATTGATTTGGATGACCTGGGAGTCGAACCCACGAGCTCTCGGTCTGCGATGATAGGGGCCGGGCGCTCTACCCACTGCGCTACCGACTCTCATGCATGAGGCTTCACAAGTGCGCCTTATATCTCTCACTTTCTTCCTTTCATAGTGACCTTGATTGACGGGGGACGGTGTCGCCGCCTGGGATCGGTGAAGTGAAGTACTGCATCGTGACACTAATGAGCGTCGACAAAGATCACTTTGGCAGTTTCAGCTTCCGGTGTAGCGAGAGACATGCCAGCGGGATGCGGAACACCTTCCCCCTTCGTGGCTCAAGCTACCAACTCTGCCTCTCACGTTCCTGAAGCGCTGTGTCGTATACGCAGGAGCACAGGCGTAGGTTACCCTATTACTGGGGAGCGCACACCTTGGTGTTTCTCTCCTCAAATGACGATGCTTTGAACGAGTGCACATTGAGTACGTACTAGTGTTATGGCTCGTTGATGCCATCTATGCGTGGGATGCAGCATATGCCATGTCCATGTGTATGTTAAGGGGGGACACTGCTCTTAAAATTTTTTTTTTCTCATTTCTTGATCGATTTTGATGATACTTGGTGAGTTTATGTATATTTGTGCGCTGATTTCAAATATGCAATTACTTTTCTAGTGTAACCAGTAGTTCCTAAAATACAAAATATTTCATGTGCCTTTTGGGGAGGCAGATTTTTTTTCAACAAAGAGAGTTACAAAGTAAATCAGCGTATCACAATAACCTGTAATCAAAACTGAGTGCAACGAAACAAAAATAGATGTTCTAAGCCCATTAGAACAAAAGTTACAATATGTTGAACATTCACGAGTGCGTCAATGTCAAGCCGCGATTTCCTTTGCAAATGTTCAACATACCATAACTTTTGTTCTAATGGGCTTAGAACATCAGTTTTTGTTTCATTGCAGTCAGTTCTGATTGCAGGTTATTGTGATATGCTGATTTACTTTGTAACTCTCTCTGTTAAAAAAAAAATCTTCCTCCCCAAAAGGCACATGAAATATATTGTATTTTAAAAACTACCAGTTATACTAGAAAAATAATTGCATATTTGAAATTAGCACACAAATATATATATAAACTCACCAAGTATCATCAAAATCGATCAAGAAATCCATCAAGAAATGAGAAAAAAATTTTAAGAGCAGTGTCCCCCCTTAACTACTTCAGCTACATAAGGGTTAAATCATATTTGGCGTTAGTCGTCGGGATGGAGATGTGCCACTAGGCATCAACGAGGGTGCATGCTCGTCAAATAGTGCTATAGCTGCCAAACACCATCAGATATTGTGCAAGCTCTCATACATCAACGTACAATAAACAATCAACTATACTAATGTGAAGACATGGTTCACTTTCGTGTTATACTGATTTCTATGATGGAGGGCTAAACCATGTTTTTTTCATCTCTTAAAGCTTCCATCTTCCCCTGAACTTCTGCGAGTTTTAAAGTAACTGTTATAACCTAATTCCTTTAGCCAAATGAGAAAATCGAAGTGCCACTCATTTCACACAGTGGTGCAAGTATGTGTGTGCAGCACACACACGGACGTACGATGAGTAAGGAGAACGGAATCAGTGCTCACCCCTCTCGTGCAAAAAGTTGAGGGCGAGAGAGATTTCGGCCGAATAGAAGCGAGCGTGCTCTTCTGGCAGGCGACGCTGCCGCTGCATATGGAACATCAGGTCTCCTCCCCGCACAAACTCGATCACAAAGAACAACCTGTAAGGAGATACACAAGATTAGTAATATAATTGATGCCAGAATGGTAGAGGAACACTTCAAAATGTCCAAGATGTCATTGATATCAACAACAGCACTTTATAGTCATTGAGATATTAACCCCTTGAGCCTTCTGTTAATACTAGTTGTGTTGACTAGTGGCCAAGAAAGAGCAAGACACATTGAAGCACGGATTCATTGAACCGCCTGCATAATAAATCTGTCTTCATTTAACTCCACTTTGCAGTGTACTGTTGCATACTTCTACACGCCCTTATTTCTTTATTTTGATGTGATCGGGTGTCATCCACAAAAAATGTTAGTACCATTCAGCACAGGCCGTGCAGCAATGTTTGGGAAACTTAGCGATTGCTGCAGATTGTTCCGTTAAAATTGTGCGTAGGACGCAACTAGTCAAGTTTATTCGAGAGCTTATGCGAGCACCAGCGATAATGCTGGAAGGTCCGTTGACTGATGTATAAAAGACAACGCGTTCCGCCGATGATCACATTACTGACAGCCGACTGTGATCACCGCTATCAGCATAATGCATGTATCGCTTGTATTTTGACTTTTTGTTTCCTGGGCTCAAGTTCACCCAATAAAGAGTTTTGTCTTCAACAGCCCGACTGCTGTCTTTTTCGTCATGACCACGCGACAATACGGTCACTTTGCTGAAGGCACTACCATGTTCGACGCATCGTTTGACGTGCCGGTCTCCGCTAGCCGTGTAAAAAGTATAAATTTTCTTTGCTGAAATGTATATGAGCAAAAACGATATTGCACTATAGCCTGAGATTTGATATTACCTATGGAAAAAGAGAAGACGAATGACTTAAGGATAAATAAACATTTAATCACAAATGAATTAACATTAACTACTACAAAACACACAAATCAATGTATATTATGACATTATTTACGTTGCAATAAAATACTGATTGCCCAGAAATAATGTTGTGTAACTTTGATGCATTAGAGAGAGTTCTTCATAAGTAGCACGTGAAAGGGTTAATGCAAATTTTCAGCACAAAATGCAGCCCCTGTGGGACATTTTAGAACTAGCCCGATGATGTAGCATGCCCACAGTATAAACCTGCCACTAGTACTCAACTACCTGCGATAGTAAGATCATTGGAGCACGTTATAAGATGGCCAGCCATGCATTTTTTATCCGATTCTTGGAAAATATTTCTGACGCTTGCCTAGGTAGTGCACAAACTCGTACCCCAGTGACAATTTCCAGTGAAACAGCCACCAATCTCAAAGGGTACCCTTCTGGGCACTGCAAATGCCAGATTCAAAGGCAGGACCTGAAAACGCATCATGGCGACACCAGGTGGTCAAAAAGTTTCGTCACCCTTGCACTCACACTTCACCAGCTATGTTAACATGTAGTGCTTTATGGCTTTGCTTGACAGCAAAGATTACTCTAACTGCCAGTATTTTGCCTTGGAGAGTTCTCGCATCACTCTCCTCCTGGCGAGACGGGTGGCAGTGGGTCGTAAATTGCCGTCACTTCACTGCCACCCCGCCCCTCAAAGATTTAACACGGTGTCCCGTCGGCCTAATTTAGGCCAGACTTAGGCCTTGCTCGCGCTCGCCCGACATGCGGGAGCGCAAGATGGGGTTCCATGAGAACACTTTGGGACTTCAGAGGGTGCTTATGCGTTTTGGCCCCTTTGTTCTTTGTTCTTCGTCACCGGCTGGTGGTTACACCGCCTTGTCGGGGCCCCAGCCTCAGTGGGCATGCGCTCTCTTCTGCAGTCTCGAAGTCCCAAGGCAGTGCCTCGTAATCGTGCACTGTGTGTTTCTCTCAACTGTGCCCATGTCTGTTGTATTTCTTCTGCTCTGGGGTGCGCAATCGTGGGAGCGCTGGCCGAAGGGTAGGTCGTCTCTCCAAACCTGGTTCTTTGTTTCTTTGTTTTATAGGTGTGCCATTTGCAGCCACTAATCGATATCTTTTGTAGCTCGTATTAGCTAACTGGTGTACTGTATAATTTATGTTACGTACGATTCGTTGTATCGAATGATTAATCTATTTGTACTGAATCCCCATTAATAAACCACTAATTTGGAGAGTGTCGCCTAGGGTCTACCTCGCTGCGTGCACGAGCTCGCCGTCCCTTCATGGTGATGGGCCGAGTTCTCGGGCGCAGCAGTGTGAAGAGTACACGGCGTGAGACAAAGGAGGACGCGACACCCTGCATTGAGCTCACAGTGCTTGAACCCGTGGTGGTGTTCGGTGCATAGGGCTAAAAGTAGCGAGGCCGTGCACCCTGGGTTCTGTTAACGTACAAGATATATAATACAAGATATGTACAAGAAAGTACAAGAGAGTATGTACAAGAAAGTAATACAAGGAAGTACAAGATATGTAAAAGCCGAGTAACAACAAAAAGGCAAGCAAAACACCACCATAACCTTCATCTTATCTGCAGCGACAACATGGAAATGCTGCCAGGGTACAGGCAAGGCTATGTTTGCACAGCAATGTGACGAAAAAAAAACTTGGGCCATGTTCTCAGACCATTTTTCAGGATGCACTAACTTTCTTGGTGTACTCCGCAACTCGCACCAGAAGTGACAGGCGACAGCATTACTGGCACTGTGCCAAAACTGCCATTGCTCATAGACACTGGAATCGCACGAAATTCAACAAAAGTAAAAGTACCGGTGAAAGTGGTCACCCAAGAATGCGGCACTTTTTTCTTTTCCTTGTTCTCTTGAGGAATAAAGTACTTCATACCTCATTAGATATAATATTTCGGACTCCTAATCATTGAAAAGATTAAGCAGTCACCTTCAAGTCAGAATTTTCTTCACTGGCCTCGAGGTCAACTAGTGAAAGTAGGTATAGTTGGTTACAACCTAAGAAAAAATGTCAAGCTCCGCCCACAGAACCGCGGTGCGCCTGACCTTCACCTATGAAGGACAGTCGTGCCTGCTGGTTTCCTCTCGAACTGTAAGTACTTTTTCTCTCCTTATGTGAGTACTACATGCATCAAGAGTGAAAGGTTCGTTGTTACCATCTCAAACATTACGTTTGTCTGAGTAGCAATGTCCGAATCTCTGAAGAAATTTACTAGGACGTTCCAAGTTTCTGACCTAAAACCAGCGCCACAAATGTACGTCTCTGTGGGAAAGTCAACTATCTGAAACTCTTGAGATGTATTTGACGTCATGAAAATGAGTAAGCGCTATTGGATGGAGCACTTACGCAAATTCCCTGTGGGAGGGACAGCAATGGCTGTGGGCGGAGCGGACATTTTTTCTTAGACGCAACGGCTAATGCACCAATGCAAGTGAGCATGTTATAAATAAAAGCCTGAAGACTGACCTGCTCTCTGTCTGGAAGCAAGAGTGCAGGCCCACGAGGAACGGGTAGTTGGAGGCTGTTTCAAAGACGTGCTTTTCCGTCTGGATCCAGTCGATGTCCTGCACCCCACATAAGAAATGCTCAGTCAATGTTTCAAGAATTTGAAGCAGCAGCACAAGTGGTATAGGTACCATAATGTCTAAACCGAGCAATGACATCCCCGGCAAGTTTGTCCCATCCCCATGTGACGTCAAGAGCCAATGCTGAAAAGAGGGCTGTACTCATGATGAGGGTTGTTCTAACAGCCCAAAATTGGCGAGGACTTTGCATCTATGCATGTGAAAAACACCGACATGTCCGTTAAAATTTGGTGCACTCTTCTATGACCAAAAAGAAAAAATAAAGATTTTTCCATTCTACTGTGTGGAGTTGATATGCCAGGCACAACCAACAAACTCCCCCAGCAGATCTTTGTTTATGTGCTTACTGTACAACAGACTTTTACGAGTCCTTGAACAATTTACGAAATAGGAGAAAGCTTGAGAAGGAAAAAACTTTATTCCATAGCACTCTAAGCAGTAGTCTCCCACTGCTCATCGTTACTTATCGTACAACCCTGACAGGTCACCAGGGGGACTCGTTGTTGGGCTAGTTGGTGCATTGCATCAAGGAATTATACCAGCCGAAAACAGACGAACACAGGAAACGGTGAAGCCGCTTTCCTGTCTCCTTCACCGTTTCCTGTGTTCATCTGTTTTCAGCTGGTATAATTCCTTGATAAATTCACCAGGGGGCACGCTCATAATATGTATGATAGATCCACTTTGTTCTTGCACAGCCTACTCGATCAGTACATTGTCCTCGGTTGTACAGTCGAGCCCGACTATATCGAACCCGTTTATATCAAATTATCCCGTATATCGAACAATTTCTAAACACGGTAAGTTCACATTGAGAATACATAGCAAAAGTTACTGTTACATCGAACGAAAATAGCAACGACAACCGATATATCAAACTCCATGTGCCTCAAAAGTGCCCCAGCAAGTTGGCTTTCCCTCGTAGTGGCGGGGAAAACTGCCGGCGCCACCCTAGAAAAAGTGGTTTAGACCCGGTTGTGCACGGGCGAACACCCCCCTGCAAGAAATGATCCTGGCCCGCTCGCAGCGCTTACAGCCAATCAGAGGCCGTCGTGCTTTCTCCGAGGTACAGAGGCGGTAGAAGTGAGCGCCATTTTTTCTTTCTTTATGCTTGTGTGCCTGCTGCTGCCTGTTTTCCTCGAGTCCTCATTCAGCGCGGTCCGTGCTGGTGGTGTTGCCTGTTGGTGCTCTGTGAACCTTCGTGTCGGCAGGGAGCTTAAGATCGACTTGCTCGGAGCTCTTTCTATGTTGAGTAGATCGTGGGCAGATGTCACGAAGGAGACGATCCAGAACTGCTTTAGGCGTGCCGGCTTCCGCATGCCTGGTGATGACACCCCAAATTCCGATGACAGCACTGAAAACACCGCAGGTGTTTCCGCCGAAGTTTGGAGCGAGCTGGCAGAGTTCCCGGGAGCTATCGACGGATTGACATTCGACGAGTTCGTCAGTGCGGACGATGATGTCGCCATCATGGGTGAGCTACAAGATGAGGACTATGTTGCAGACGTCGTGCCGACCACGAGCCAAAGCGACAACAATAAGGAAATTGACGATGGCCTATTGCCTACATCCTCCTAAGTGATTAGTGCACTTGCGTTGGTCCGGCGCTATTGCGTGAATGTGGAAGGTTGCAGCCTCAGCTGCTCCGACTCGTTGGACAACGTGGAGGCGTGTGTGCTGTCGCAGGCAGCGAAGTCGTTGACACAGAAGAAAATCCAGGACTATTTTGTTCCAAAGTAGGGCAAGCAAGTAAGCCACCATATTAATAAAGTACTTTTCTTATTGTTATGTGCCTTTGTGTCAAAATCCTATAGCGGGCCTATATCGAATTATGCCATATATCAAACTAATAAACGTTTTTTGGCGAGTTCGATATACCCGGGTTCGACTGTAGTGGTTGTACGCCACCGGGTTCAGATGCATATTGGTTTGAAGGAGGCACCAGATAAACTCAAGAATGAATAGTTTAGCGATCGACAGCAGTTGCTGCGTACCTCGTCGTCGGTGACGAGCTCCTTTTTGATGATCTTCATGGCGTAAATCCGGTTGGTCTTCTTGAGTTCCACCATGAGCACCTTGGCATAAGAGCCGCGGCCAATCACACGGATCAGGTCAAAGTCCTTCAGACCGTACTGGCACGAGTCGCCGCCAGATTCCACCTGCTCCAAAGCAGGAACAGAGGGTGTCAATCACAATAATCACCAACTATTCTCTGAACCACAAAAATTTACAGGGCTCAGAAACATCAAAGGTAGTAACACTCGCGCAACAACAAAGTGAGCAATGAATCTGCTGCATGAGGGAATGCACTGTCTCCATGCTTCCTACATGCACAAAAACTTCTGCAGTCATGCAAGTGTGCACCTCCGACATCTTGTTTGCATCCGTCAGCTCGACTACTTGCCCAAACATTACATTTTTTGTAAGCTGTAAGCGAATTTTCTCAATGCTTGTTAAATGACACCCAACAGGCGAGTCACGTAAACCCCTCCCATGGGCTTCCAACCGAGCACTGCTTTTTATCACTGTTTTTGTGTCCCGTAGAGTACACTGCAACCACTGCCTCATAGGTTACCAATGCTCCCACAATACTGCCACAGTTTATAGAGCAGTTGCTTGAAAAGTTAATTTACCACAAAAAAGGTTCTATAATACAAAATGATCAAGTCCCTTATGCTCTTCGAACTTGCACATATATCTCATCTCATCATCATCAAGATGTAATGAAAGTCATTATTCAGAAATTGCACTATCACCATGTGACAGCAATAATACAGTCAAGCCCATTCACAACAAACACCATGGTCAAGCAGGATGCATTCAATTTTAGCTGAGCTTTCACAACAACTGGACAAGCAAGAATAAGACAATGAAATGGGAAAAATGATATATTCAAAGGTAGTCCATATGCTTACTTTGTTTATTCAATGCTGAACCAATAATTGTGGCTTCCAGATTGTTCAAAGAGAAGCGCTCATCACTGAGAGCCTCACCGCAGGCCAACAGTTTCAGCGATGCCATGTACACTACTGTGGCACACACACAAGGCAGTACTGGCTCCATAGTCTCTGCAGTTTCATAGTAATCCTACTCACGGCTGACAAAGCCTCGCAGCTGACAGATGACGCCCCCTTCAGCGAACGACTAACTACATTGGCTTTCTTAAACATGTCGGCAAAGTTATCGGTGAATTGCAACTGACATCAGCAGTAAGTACTCAGCTGCACTTCAACAATGCAGCAAGATTTCCAGACCCCCCCATCATGCACCCCACTAGAATTCCATCATTTATTTCCATCTAAGCTGCCTTCATAATTTCCACAGCCCCGATACTCTGTTCCCTTCAGAAGATCTCGAAGCTGCGATGAGCCCGTGCTATCTGAGATTCAGTTCAATAAACCATATAACGTTACTTACTGTCAGGCTATCTTTGTAACAAATGAGCATTCTTTTTATAACTGGGCTTGGCTCCATAGCAACGTCCTACAGTGGTGTTACAAAGACAGCTACGAAAATTACTAGTGTAAAATGTGAACGCACAGCACTTACGCCTCCCGAAACTTGGTCATCGATTTCTTGGCCCAGCTGGCCGGCGGAAGAGTCTGTGGTTGTCTCGATGGCTGAACTTGCCCTGTGATGAGTCTTATGCCTGGGAGTTCCGGCTAGGTTAAGAAAAAAGAGAAACAACAGTAAGCATAAGTAAACAGTTGTCATGCACAATGCAGTCTCCTAAGATTTCAAACAAAACAGAACTTTTGGGGAAGATCGAAGCTTGAAGTGATGAGAGGAATTTTTGCTGTACCCTGACAATGACACCGCATTTTCTCATGTATAACACGCAAAAGAACATGTAAATTTGGAGCAAAAGCTGGCACGTGGGTTACAGTATGCAAACGTTTTGAAGTCTTGCATTAAGTTTTTCCACAGGTTGTAGTTGGGAGTTCGATTTATATGCAGGGGTGGCTCTCACATTGCTTTCTTATGGCCCCACGAAAAACGTATCAGCGGGGTACTACTGTAGACATGTTTCGTAGATGTACCCAAAATGAGTCTTCCCCGAGAAATTGTTCATTTTATCTTCATTTCAAGTTTGTTGTCTAGTTGACAGTCAAGAGTTATTTGCATCACAGATGAAAGGAAGGAAGTATTAAAGGGGCCCTGCAACACTTTTCCAAGTAATCATCAAATGGCTTCATTAAAAAAGCTTATTGCCTCATGAATCAACCACCGCAAATTTTTTTAGAATCCTTCAAGTACGAGCGGAGTTACAGGGATTTGCCGCACACTTTAAGCACTTTATCTCTCCTTTCGTACCAGTGAGCGCGCTGAAAGCTACGCAAGGAGGGGGATGACAAAGGGGCAAGAAGATGCGTCCCTTCGTCAGTGCACATCATGAGCTTGAGCACTTTTTTTATTTTTTTTTCTTCGGGCATGCGGTTTACTTTCAGTGTGATCTCGAGCGTGGGAACGTGGCGGCATCCCATGGCGGCCACTGTAACTATGCATCTCACGATGCCTAAATCGGCCAACAGCTGTGGACTTTGGGTATATGGCGCAGTAATTTGGGTATATGGCATCATTTGTAGAGAGAAGAGGGAGCGATGTGTAGCTGACTATGAGAATTATAATTGTAAATTTCAGGCCGCGTGCTGCACTATAATGTTTGGCTCGTGTATTCTCAGGAGCTTCGGGTGACCATGCTGAAGAAGTGTTGCTGCGCCCCTTCAATGAAGTTATCTATAACATATTTGCATAATGGCGGACAGAACTTTGACCTGCATTCTACAGAAGGTGACGGTGCTGCAGATATGTATGAATAATCAAGCAAGCCCAAAAAAAGCATGAGTGAATTAACTGGCAATTGCATTCTATTGAGATCGGTTCTGTCCTGAAATGGGCCCGCACTTGGTGGTATCACTACAATAGTCAACAAACTCTAGAATGAGTATTCCTACAATGAGACCATCAAAGGCTTCAGGTATGGCTGGTCACTGGATCACTCACTACACATTTTCATAGTCTTACAAGAGTTATCAGTGAACTGGGTACTGAATCAAATACGATAACAAGCAACAATTTACCTCTGGTCAGACTTGTGCCGTTGACGTCGCCGCCATTTGTTGTGTCGCTCGTTCTCGACGGTGCTGGTGTGGTCGGGGCAGACGACTCAGCAAACTGGTCCTGGTCATTTTTCTGAAAGGTCATTCGGGTAGCTCACGTCATAGGTTCCTTTTGTGGCACTCGTGTACCAAATTTCAGTACCTTGTCATAATGTGCATGGAAGGGAAGTGTTAAATGAGCACCTAAGCAAGAAAAAACATGTACTGCGCGTGCTTGGGTGTTTTGGATAGTAGATGGAGATTCCATAATTACGGTATAAAGTCTCAGTTATTTGATAGCAACAAAAATTATTAATTACATCACTTTTTGGTCGACGAGTCTGAGGTGAGTGCCGCAGTCTGACTTCGGACATGAAGCAGGAGACTATTCACGTTGTTGGAACTGGAGATGGCGGTAATGTGGTATCTTATACAGAGGCTTCAGGTGATCATGCATACTGCAGTCTATCTTATACACACGCATGCACACAACAACTCAAACACCTACAAGACAGCCTTGGTGCATTGACTGAAGGTGATACACACACTGTTTCACTAAGGCCTATCGAGTCAGCCCTTTCACATATGCACTTCTCTTTCGCATTTGCACTTCATTCCCTGTTAACGAATTTAAACCAAGTTAACTTTCATTGCAGTAGGCCTGCAGCTGCACACTAAAGGGGTACTGACACAAATATTTTGGTTTGCCATTTTTTTTTTACTGCAATATGTTGCTGGGGCCCTATTAGCCATAACATGGCACATCACTTGCAGCGTGCGACAGATAATTACAGTCTGTTTATTACCGACCAATCTCAGTTTCGGCTTGGGAGAGCTCCAACAACAACAAGCTGCCGGGTGCGACTAAAGCCATATAGCGTGTGAAACAGCATGCAGAACTGTGGCGCACTTCCACGCTGCCTACATCGTCCGTTGGCGTCCCTCCACCTGCCGCATGTGCTGCGCCGTCGTCGTCGTCGTCGTCACTATCATCGTTGTATGGTGGCAATGACTTTCTTGAGGCTTCCACACTTTCCGCACGTTTGCCGCAGGCCCGGGCTCGTGAGCAGCCCCCGAATAGCAGCCTGCTGGTGCAAGTGCAGCAAAAGCGCAAGAGCGACTGCGACATTACACCAGCTGCGCCAGCTCGAGCTCGGCCACAGTGGTGATATCTCGGAAGTTGGGGATCACTTTCAGGTCACCTTAGATGATGTCAATGTCGCAAGATGCGGCATATAGTGCTGGATTGTGAACGCAAACTTCAAAATTTATGTATATTTCGTCCCACACTATATTCATTGTTGAGATTTGGTAGGTGATAGTATACGCATGCTCACGGGAATCGACCCCGCAGGCTATCAACCGTGAAATTTTGTGTCAGTACCCCTTTAACGAAGTCCTGTTAACGTAACGAGGCAAGAGGGCGCAAAGCACTCACGAGAGGTCCCGAGCAAGCCAGCTTGATGAGCTTGTGACACTTCTTGTGCACCATGAGTTTGCAGTTGATGCACTTGAAGCCCTGCCTGCCCAGCCCCCAGATGCGGTCCAGGCAGAAGGTGCAGAATGCACGCTGCAAGAGAAACGAAAGGAAGGGGGCGTTGCTTCAAGGCACACTGCTCAGTGCACGAGTCTAGCAAGAATTGTGACACAGAGATTTCTATTAGCAAGACACCAATAGATGGCCCCCTTAGTCAAGCAGATGCACTTTCATATGGTGCCAAGACGAAACATTTACAAGGCACGAGGCAGACAGACAAAAGGCCTTCTAACAACTGAATTAGTCAATATTGTTAAGTATAGGAAATACAATACCATGGGCGCACATCCCTCACACCATAACATTTAACATGACATCACTGAAGGAAATCAGCAATACACATACAAAACATATAAAGACATGATAAAAACAAGTTCCCTTTTCGAAACACTGGCTCTAGCAACCGTCTGTGTTCGACGATTTCTCAACATCATTGAACAAAATCATATGTTAGGAGTGCTTATGTCTGTCCAATTTTTACTTGTGAATGACGTTTTAGCTTGGAAGTACTTCAATGTCATCAACTATGTTCCAGTTGGCTTGTATTTAGTTCCTGCTTCGTCTAGCAGACATCCAAAATGCAGCAACGGCAATGCAATTTTGAGGAAAATTCACATGACAAACTCGAACTGCTTGAAAGACCAGCGTCGATGAAACTTTGCCGAAAATACCATTTTTACGTAAAGCAAAGGTTATTTTGCACTAAATGTTTTGCATTACTGAAGAGTACATAATCAAGTAACAGAAGTGTAGAAACACCGCTTCCACATTTGAATATCCTCCACACAACTAACAGTTGTGTAGCGTTAACTCAACAAAACATAACAGCATACAGCTGCTTGACAGATAAACATAACAGGTCACGACGAGACAAAACCCCGAAGTGAAAGCAGCCGGACATTTTTCTGCACGATTAATCTCTTTACCTTCAACAAGTATGTGTTCCTAAGCTTACCCCGAAAATTGCGCAACATAAAAATGCAAAGCATAAGAACCAAGTAACAAGTATTTCACTTTCTCCTGCCACCGAGAAAAAGTTTGAGATGAGCAGAAAACAGTGACAAACGGCGACAACGGTAAAAGGCATCCCCGACAAAGACAAGGAGGCTGTTATCACTCACTATCAGCTCGATCAGTATCATGGCACACACTGACAATCACCACGCGTGCCTGACAAAGGCAAAGCCTGGGAGTCGTGCACGGTGCCAGCCCGTCACAAACTGACACTCGATTGGGAGAGGAGCCGCGACCGAGATAAGAGAGCACCCCCACTTGTCCCCTTCCCTCCGACACACCGAGCTCCGCGAGAGGGCTGCAACAGGCGAGCGAGGTAGCAGACCGTGGGAGACGAGAGAATTGATGACAACCGCAAGGTACGCGAAAGCTGCTTCCTTGTGTTCTTTTTACGTGTACTAAAGAGGCGACAAGTGCAAACAGCGTTATCTTGCCCCGACGAAAAAAAAAAAAAAGTGTCATCACACGCAAGCCACGTCGCAATAAGTCCCCCTCCCCGACCGAGAAGTGGTGGGAGAGCTCTGTACCCGGTTGAAACGCTTCGCCTGGAAGATGTGGCCGTTGACACGATAGAGCTTGCGCCACCGCCGAGCCCCTCTTCTGTAGATGCTTTCTGAAACGTGCAAACAACAACAGGACCGTCAGGGACGTACCGCCTTACGTGCGGGCGGGCGAGCTAGAGAAACGTACGTGTGCCATCAGAAACTAACTAACAAACGGTAAGTGATGCAGAAAAAATGACTTCTCACGCTGTGGCTCCTGGCCTATAACCATACTAGTATAACAGTCATAATGTGAGTTGACTGGCTTTTTTATTTTACACTACCCGAGACTAATGCCCATAAAATCAAAGGAACAGCCTCAATAAGAGATGCGATCTTGCACCTGCCGCTTACATAAGCTGTCGGGTAGAACCCTACAGCAGAATTTTATACGGTTAAGACCTGGTAATAGTTGGCAAGAGTGAAGGATTTATTTCAGTTCCTACTTCGAAACACATTCTTTCGTTTTTGTTTTCACCGGCATGCTTAAAGTCGGCATGGTTTCGCCTTGCGCACTCAAATGCGGGAACCGAACAATCTTTCGAGCAATCTTTTGTTATTGGAGATGCAAGATAGGGTTCTCGGGTTACCACTTGTGGGAGCTGTTCTACTCTCTCATTTCTTGTTCACGTTTATTTCACCTATGACTGTACACCGAGATGTTACACATGATTACGCGAGAAAAAAATTGAACATTCAACTTACTGTCCTCTCCAGCACAGGGCATACCAGGGGCCACGGGGACATTAGGAAAAACTGCACGACATGAAACAATAAGTGCATGAGAAACTTAAAGAATGAAATACGTAAATACTGCGCAAGAGTAGCTGAAACAGCCGAAGAATGAAAGTTGCAATATGATGCGGCTTCTTAGACAAACCGTGTATGGTGAGCTCCGAGTCCTTGTTGACTTCGTAAAGGCGGATGGCTTCGTTCAGTTCCTCCTGTGACGATATGGTGCACGGATCGCCTACAAAAAAAGTCGGAGCGGGCTATTTTTCATTTCACAAATCAGAAATGAAGAAAAATAAAAATTGTGCTAAAACGTGTGAAATGGTTTGGTTTGCATCGCACGTCATGCCCTCGACTCAAGATTTCAAGCGAATAAGTGACCACCCTACTGGTTTTCTTTGCACAAAAGCTAGCAGTGCCTGTAAGCGAAAGACATCCGTATCAAAGCAAAACATTTCAGCCGCTGTTCGCACGTGGTTCGACCTGTATGATGGATCGGTAAATATAGCACAACCGAATCTGACACCATGTTAACACGACACCAAGTGACAACAGCCTCACTAATAATCGGCTCCCAAGTTGATGGCTCCCAATACAAATTACTCACAACATCAACGACTTCCAATATTAGTGACTCACATACTACAAACCTAATAGGGTAGGAAGGAGAGCTTGAAGACGGCCAAAGTGAACTTGTTTGCAAGCGAGGAAAGAACGCAACAAAAATGAGAGAGGATCACAATGATCTAGTAACCTTTAAGATACTCATGCTGGCTTTGTACACAGCAATCAATCAAAAGCCAACGAAGAAAGAACAAGGAAAAGAATGAAGGAATACGACATGAAGCAACTGCATAACCTACGAATCGTACTTAAGTGCACTGTTATTTTGCGAAAGAAAGACTGTAATTTGATGTTTACAAATGCCAATCCTAGGACATTATTTCAGTGCACAGTCTGCACAGCCGAAAAGAAAACAAGTCAATTGAAAGCAGATAAAGCTTGCAGGAAGCTGGGTACATTTGAACAAGGCCCCCGCATTGCACCCAGGCCTAACGCAGCCAGGAAAGCTGCAACGCTAGGCACACTGCACAACAGATTCATCCACCTCCTTTCCCAATGTGACATGGCTCATTAGGCAGCATTCGCGTCACTCAAAACACTGCAACAGACCGTGCGTCTAGACAGTGCAGTACTGGGCACACTGGGATTCAAGGCCCCGAGCAGGTGTTACCAGAGCGGAGAGTGAAAACGCGTGGGGCGGGCGGGCCTGTCTCCTCCTTCTGACGACACAACACGCAGCTGCTGCAGCTGCTCAGTACAGACAGAACAAAATAGGTCATGCAACACCGCCGCAACGCAAAGCGGGGATGAGTAGAAAGAACAATGTGGTTTGAGAACGGAAATAATAATAAAAAAAGAAACCAAACAAAGCAGGCACGGTCGTGCATGCAGCGTGTGTCATTTTTCAGAGTGACAACTCTTCTCTCGCAAATATCAATGCTGTTTCTTGCGCAGCTTCGAATGGCAGCCAGCGGACCTTAGAACAACCGAACAGTCAGTACTCTGTACTTCTTGCATTTTAGCATTTTTTCTGCACAGCTTAATAAAACAACTGTGCTTTAGTGTTATCTTTTTGTTATTTTGCTGGACAATTCCATCGTGACACTAAAGGCAAGCTATGCAGCTGCTTTTTTTCTCGGCAACGTAGAAAACTCCCACATTCATGAAATCGGGTAAGATCCCATTTGCAGCATCCCTCACAGACAAAACTTAAGCATATTGCTTCTAGACTACACCAGAAAGCAATAACCTCCGATGGCTCCAGCTAAAAAACTTCAGTTCAATACTCTTTTTCCTAAGATAAAACATAAGAATTAAAAAGAATATAGAGCAAAAAAACAAGGTAAGCTTCCTACATAAACATGCATAAACATGCCTTCTTGAATATGTTTATACTATGCTTACCTTCCACCCTACCAGTTAAATGAAAAAAAGAAAGAAAATATCGTGTTACATTACATTATCCCTTTGTGCACGTCATTGTGGTGCACGAGTGCACTCTCATGTCTCAAGTCATGGCCATACTGAACTTGCAGCTTCGCAATGGTCAGCGAGAAAAAATGGCCGCAACTACAAGGCCTCGGATTCCTGGCTTGCAGGTCGACACCATTTCCCTGTCCAGCACTCCCAGCGACGACAATGTGACAACGTACCTTCTTCGTCGACCCACTTCATTGTGAACGGCTGCTCCTCGTTGAATTTGCAGATATCGCGCATCTCTTTGCAGAGCTTTTCGAGGGCGATGGATGGGTCGATGTACATGACCATGATCTCCCTGCACAGTGTGTTCTAGTTGTCAATAAATGTGCACACGGCCAAAGTATGGAGCTAAGTATAATCAAAGTGGGGCAAGTACACTTTTCATTCATTCTGAAATTTTAAAAAGCAAATATAAAGACACAACATGAAATCATAAGGAGAGAAGAAACACAAAGTTGGAGCTTTCTGGCATCCTTGAGTCATTCATTACATAATGATTAGGCATGACCACTTTACACTCAAAAGCATCAGGAATGCATGCACACGAGATTTTGGAAGAATTGTGTATGAAAAAAAACTAATAAAGAGGTAGTAACAGTGTTAGTGATGCATCTATAACGTTGCTTAGTACAGAAATATCTTTTTGTAAAATCCGGTGCACTAGTTATGAAGCAATTTGTGACAGTGGTACGATGATGAAGGCATGAAAGTGTCGATGGAGATGGCAGACTGACGGTCACACATGATGACAACGATAATGGCCTAATGACAATATATCGGACGACATCTAAGCCAGCAGAACCTTGTCTTTCAGAACACTAATAATGACTGCTACACCAAAGTAGTTTTGTGAATGATTGCACATAGTCGAACAATTCCAAATTTCTGCAAATCTCGTAGTCTTGTCTATTTCAGCTTACCCATAAAACAATTTAAAAATTTTCTTTCAGTGCTGTTACGTTACAGTGTGTTGCTAAAAAAAAATCTGCTCCCTTACAGACCACTGCTTTTCACCGTAAAATTCACTCTCAGAGAAGAACAGTTTTCCTTTATGCTAAAATTCTGTTCTTACATATCTTGTTTGTCTATTTTTGTTTCACACTCAATTCAACAAACAGCTTTGCGACATATCATCCACGTGTATGTTTTTAGACCTGCGAAACGCAATTTCATCCACACAGCTATAAATTTTCAGTCCTCCATCTTGTGTGTTTTACGCAGTGCAAGAACATCACTGTAGAGGTTACATACACATCCTGCCTAGTGATCACAGCATGCGTTACTTGCTGTTAATATACATGCACAAAAACCAGGCATTATGTTGATTTAAACTGTATAATTGCTGTAAAGCCAATGTGCAAAAAGGGGAGCAGATGCCTGTACGCACATCATAAGTTAAGCGCAGAACTGGCAAGTATAAATAAACTGGAGCACTACAATAACGACATTACCACACTTATTACATGTCTTGTGCACAAATTATGCGTAGTTTTTCACTGAGCTTTCACTTTACACTTGCCTTATCAGTCGTGCAAGCCTCTCTCTGTGCATTGCTTACAGTTATGCTAACTTCATTAATACTATGAACTAAATAGAATTCATTATAAGTATTCTGAGTTTGTCTGCAAATTTGTGATGCTTCATCCAACTACTATGTGTTTGAAAAGCTTGGGAAATCTTTACAAAGGAAAGTCGTAAAAGTGCTGCAAGTTAGGATTGCACCATGCTTAATGCATATTGTGCTTAATGCCTTCAGATGGTAATTCATTGCAGTATTCGTGCGCACTGTGGTTAAACTGTGTGTTACACGGTGTCACTACAAACACTGTTGCTGCACTGCAGATCTACAGCATTACACAAACAGCAATACTTTTATGGACAAGCTAGACTTTCATTGTGGTGAATCGACACAGTGCAGATATTTCGGCAAAAGAAGGCAGAACTTTGTGTGAACAACTTCTCAAAAAGCCAGTGGACCTAGACGTGAATAAATAATGTCAGCATAAGGCACTGACAGCTGCCCTTTTATCAAATGTCCTTTTATCAACTGTACACTAATAATAAATACGTACATGGGCCTGTATTCCAGTAATGCCAAAATCGGCCTATAATTATTCTGAAGCCTTTGTTTGTCCTACTTGTTCATTAACGTCACTGTAAATGAACTAACATTGAATGTCAAGCTATAGCGGGACTGGGCCCTTTTGGCTAACAAAAGTGGCAGCTGTGAGCTATGCACATTATTCAGCTTTTGACCTGCTGGCACTCTTGGAAGACTCGGGCGACACCAACTACTCGTGAACATGTGCGACACTGCCATATGTCACGGCGATAGTTGCCCGTGCGTCACAAAAATTGTGGAAGTGTCAGGATGTTTGAGTGGTCGAACTAGAATGGCACACTAATGCCGACCGTGATAAGCTTGAAAGATAAAACACGACTGTGGAGAAAACTCGTAAAAAAAAAAAATGTCAGCCACTCCAACTTGTTGTGCTCTGCTTTTTGCTACACTATCGGCGATAACGTATGCACCGTTCTCAGAAAAAGAAATGTCAAATGAAGCTTCGTTATCTGTACCGACTGAGGTACAGTTTCAATGCAGCAACACATACACGTATTTTGATTCAATTTTTAGCAGCGAAAGCTTCCAGCACACAGAATGGACCACAAGTGTTTAGTCAGCTCTTACATGGACATTCCCAAATGGCCTTACAAATTCGAACGAAGTTTATCTATGACAACATGTACGCATCAAGCACAGATGCTGAAATACAATTAAACAAAATTTAGAAACCATGTCCATGTGTCTTTTTTGCAAGTTGATGCTTGAAATACAAATCACCCCAGAGTAACAAAGTAATTTTTGAACCCTCTTGTGTTTGCAGACAATATGATTTTCACGCTGTACAAGTGCATCTAATGCAGAGTGTTATGGTGTCATTGCAGCGACACCAAATGAAATGTTTCTTCCACACAAAAGAAAAATGCACAAGCCTGTTACATTTCACGCAATTTACTTCACGTTACTGTCGATTTAAAGCACTGGCACATCACCTCCTCACCTCAAGCCATCTTACGAGCCAAATCATGGGTCATTGATAAATATTTGCACAACACAGAATCAGAAACATGCTTAATTGTGCCAGAATTTACAGAGATTCTGTTAGATTACTCAAATGACTGGCCATGCAAATATGTGAAAACTGACGCGATGTTGGCTGCGTGAGCTTTCACATGTTTGCATGGTTTCACATAGATAAATATATAGGCATAAGTAGCCCGATTTTAACTAAACGTTAAAATGTAAATTTCACTATTGATGCCATCCAGAGTTAAACAGCAATAAAAATAATTATGAAAGCTTACTTGCACATACTCTGAAAAAAGAAACAAAAAAAGTGGATATTGCTGTTAGGACAGACTTGTGTATGCTCAACTTATAGTCATCCTTTTCTTTTTTCGTGTTATGCGCGAATATTACCCCTTTTATTATGAACTGCTACCAACTAGAGCAAACCAGTGCCCTTCTAAAAAAAAAAAAGATTAATCGTTTACACATCAGTTCCCCGTTATTCCGGTGGATACTGCCAGCGCAGAGACACGGAACTCAACTCGAACATAACGAAAAACAAAACTGCGAATGATTATACAAAGCCGTGACACACGACACGAAATCTTCGAACCCGGCTTCCGCGGCCGATATCAGGGTGCGCGCGCGCGCGCGCGCTTATTCATGCGACGCCCACGCAAGGCACTCGAAAGGGCGTAGCTCAGACCTGTTCGATAACCGGACTCGTTTTCACACTCTTCTCCGCAGTAACTCTGAATAAAATTGCAAAGCAAAGACAAAACGCGCGATACAAGTTGGGGCTTGGATGAAAAGGTAGGTGCACGCTCTTTGCGGTGAGCAAGCCACGTTTCTCTCTTTTTTTTTTATTCTTTTCTCGCTGACAGAAGGTCTCTTTACGGGCGTTGCTCGCAGAAGAGTCTGTCGGTGTGTGTGGGCCGGAAAAAGTGCGTTAGATCGGCAACGCAAGAAGAAATGAAAAAACAAGGAAGGAAAGAGGTCGGTTGAAACGGGCGCTGAGCGAGCAGACGATCAAGGTAGCAGCAGACGATCAAGAAGCGCGGCGGTGACTCTTTTGCCGAAGGACCGTTACGAGCAGCGGCAGCTGCGCTTACGTTGCGAAGCGGCCACCGCTGCTGCTACAACACAATGAACAACGGTAGGGGCCGTGACCGGAACGAATTCCATTTTCACAAACACGCCGAGCGCGCGAGCGTCAAACAAGAAACCCAGAAAAGGAAAAAAAAAAGAAAAGAGACCGGGTAGCGCGGAGGGCCGTCGCGTCACGCAAGCGCTGCTGCCGACGACTCGCTCGCTGCGGAAACATCCATCGTATGCCAAGAGAACACGCAAAGCACGCCACGATGGAAAGAGAGGTGTTGAAAAACAATAAAAAAAAAATAATAACCGGACTTTCGCCAGCCGTGATAACACTGCGGTATCGCAGTTGCGACAGTTCCGAGCAATGCACGCGACGCCAGTGTTATGAAATGCTGAAATTTTGGTCAGGGGGCCCGCGCAGCCCGCGTTTAATCAACACCACGAATGGCTGTACGAATGACATAACCACGTAACGTTGTAGAAACGGCAGCGCGCGCGAGCCAGCGAGCGCCGCGACACTTTTTCGAGGTCAGCCGTCTTTAATTGCCGCGCGAAGGGGGACACGAGAAGTCCAGCCGGAGGAAAAGTATGCGAGAGAAAAAGAGAATCAACATCCGTCTATTACGAGCGGAGACTCGACAAGCGAGTCGGGTAGCCGTCAGCGAGACGTTCACTGCGTGTGTGGAAATATCTAAAAGAAGAAAGAAGCCCGCGAATTGACTCGCGCGGGGTCGAGAGAAGACCCTGTGCATAGCGTGACAGGAGCCCGACAAAAAAAAAAAAAAAAAAAAAAAAAAAACAGGCAAAATGACAGGAGCACGGAGACTTCGATTAAGCCCTACAAGGAGTACGTCTCTCTCTCGGGAAGACGGGCTCAAACAACGATCGCCCGCAGCTCTCGAATGCGCGAAGAGAACGTAAAAAGACGCAGTTTCGGCAGTGAAAACTTCGAAATGCGACGCACGGCACTCGAAAATGTTGGAAGATTGCGTGTGTCAACGGTCACCACGAGGACCAGCCTGGAGATACGAGGGGAGGCTGCTTTTCTCGTTTTAAGGGGAACACGACGACCCTGGCGTAAAGACAATAAAAGACCGAAGAGTGAGAAAGAGCGCGCTCCGTCGTCTTACCCATTGTAGGCCGTCTTGACACGAATTTCGTTGCCTTCGCCGTCAGTCATGCTGGAGGCCGAATTAATTACTTCACCAGATCGACGATGTCCTGTGTGGTGGTCAACTCGCGAGAGAAACGCGCAGCGACTGCTCATATAGGATCGCGATTTTCGCGAACTTGGGCCCAACTAGCGTCGCAGACAGCGCGTCCGCGACGTCGATTTCACAGTCTTCAACCGTTCAGGCATCTCGCCAATCTTGCTGCACAAGCACCCCAAATGAGTCAAAGCAGAAATTCCACCGCCGCCATGCTGGGTTGTGCCAGAAACGGAAACGGAAACGCCTTTCGCATAGCATCTGAGACCACCATTCTACTGCAGTGCCTGTCCGGTTGCTCGAAAACGCAGGATCGACGGTTTACGGTGGCGGCGCCACAATATAACACATTGTTAGGGCATGGACAATCTTTTTTTTTCTCGTTCTGATGACTGTCGTAAGCTAGAGTTTCTTACTAAGGTTGTAAGTATGGTTGCAAGTTACTATTATGACTACATCAACATTATAGATCAAATTATGACAATTTTTTTAGTCTAGATGGTAATCTCAAACCACTTAGAACATGCTTCTGTGCGCTAAAATGCACTAAACTCGCCAAGCTCGGTTATTACGTCATGACCGCCATGTTCTCAACATTATTTGGCAATAAAGTTGACGTGCACTTAACCATACTTCATAAGTTGTGATCATTTACTTGAAAAGTGACCCCCTCTACGCGGCCTGTTTATGAAGTTTTAGGGGCGAAGCTCCTTAAGGCGGCACCCGTTCGTCCCTCGTAGTCGTAGTCGTAGTCCGTAACCAGTCTTACGCTTTGACCTCCAAGGTGGTGCCGGTGGGAGATTTTTCCTGTGCGTTGTTGAACAATAAAAATTCGCAGCGGTAGCTAAAAGCCGACTTCTTCTGTCTCTCATTCCCATTAGCAGCCATTCATTACCTCAAGGTAGTGCCTGGTGAGATTTCTCCTGTGCGTGATTAAACAATAAAAATTTTGTTCAAAACGCCGTTGATTGATGAAATAAACCAACGAAAGACGCCAGATGTTTTGTAAAAGCAAAACGGAAAAACGCCAGATGTTTCTAAAGCAAAACGAAAAGACGCCAGCTGCTTAACGAAAGACGCCAGATGTTTTCTAAAGCAATGGTTTTCTAAACAATGAAAATTCACAGCGTACATGTAAAATTAAAGTGAGCTGCAAGTCGTCATAACTCATCGAACCTTTAGTATAAACGCGCCCGATCTCACGTCGGTGATGATGTACTGGGCAGAATTCACGGAAGATTCACGGTTTACCGATGAACCTCCGCAGCTTCGCCCACTCATCATCATTCACTCCGTGGATATGCTGTGATTTTTTTTTGCTTGTTTCTGTTCCTACCTTAATCAAAATGCTTACAAACTTAATTTACCAAACATTATCAAATAAAATAAAATTGTTTTGTGTTATGGTATTAATCTGTGAACTTTTTACATTTAATTTTCTGTTTAGCAGGCGTATGAAATATGGCGCCTCTAGCGGCCAAACCTAAATCCATAACGTTATTGGGACACGTATGTGTGAGCTCCGGCGGGAGCGTCTGCTGCAATCATTCCACACGGGACTAAATGAATGACACAGGTTAGCCTGAATTCAGAGGTAAGATGCGCCGTCTTGGAATCGCGTCTTCGCATTTATGGGATCTGCGAAAGCGTTAAGACGGAACTCCGCGCGGTCAGCCGTGAAAACCACGCCGTGGCCCAAACCGTAGTTTCAAGGAGCCACTAGAAGTGTTGCTGGATTCAGCACAAGGCCGTGTCGTTCATTGATTAGTGTCGAATAGGAGCAATCGTATGCGCGATTTCAACGGCCCCACGTCGGCAGGACGTTGTAGAGTGTTCGCGACACTTTTCGCATTGTAATGTTTGATCGGCTCATGTGACGCACGCTGCGCTTATGTTGATTGATGCAAGCGCAGCTGCTCATCATCCGTTTAATGTGACACCTGTGCAATCCGGCGTGGAATTTTGCGGGACATTTTACACGTCCACTTTTCTGCCGAGCCTGCCGGGGATGTTTGGTCTCATCTAACAATTAGCAGCTGCCTGAGATCCACCGGTAATATATGTGACTGCGTTTGTAACTGCTCACCTAAGCTATACTTTCGCGCCATATATAGTTTGAATCGATCCACTCGAACCGATGATCGTCTCTTGTGCGCCATATGTACGCGTGTCTGTGGCTTAACTATTTTGATCACCCTGAGTTTGTCAATGCGGCACCTCTTTGAGTGTTATGTGGTTGTTGATCTCTTTCTACAGCTACAAAATGTTTTTGTTTAGAAGTTTTCGCACCTTCACGTGATGGTTTCGCTGCAGAACGCATAACTTTAATACGAGCCGAACTCATGAACGAAATATATGCCGTTTAATTGGTACCTGCATCAATATTCGTAATCGAAGTCTAAAAGTTCTTTGAACAATGTAGCTAGCACACATAATCAGGGATTGAAGCAATTGAGCCACATAAACACACACACGGCGCTACGTGCGTATGTTTACGTGTCCTGTGGCCCTGTTTAAGTGCGCTACAATGTTATTTAAGGATGCCATGCCAATAAGCCCGTACTGCAACACGTGTAGAGGTTATTGAACCCTCGCGTTTTGAAAAGCATGAGACGTCCTCCGGACATCTCGCTAATAGATTTATATGTACATGGTTTAATGACTCGTCATGTGAACATTCCAGAATAATTTGGTCGTGCAGCTGTGCTGCAGTGACTGGAAAATTCTCGTATTCTTTTGATAATACCAGCCATGGAACTTGTTGAGCTTAGTTATAGTTGTGTAAGTACATAAAATTTAAAAGCATATGCTTTGTATTTATTGCCCGGTTATTTGAAACACCCACACAAATTGAGACCATGTGCCGACCAGTGCAGGTAATCGGGATATTTGTGTATACAGTAGATGCTATTCTAGATCCTGGAATATGTGTAATGTTCTACCTTAAAATTTCTTTATTGTTATAAATTAACATTTAGAGACTTTTCCCACCCTATTAACTGCCACAACAATTCCACGTCAAGAAATAGCTTATACGGTAGACTTCTTGCTAGCACATCCAAAAATGAATGACAAGATTGACAGATTACTTAAACGTTTCGAAGTTCATTGTGCTCGTTGTTGTTGAGCTGTCATGGAAATGCTCTGTCTCATTTTCAACAACAGAAGCCTGCTACCACGTGACATGGAGACGCGTAAGCGTCCCACCGGTGAACCTCAAAATTCCATCGGAGACGGCACCCTGGCTTCAAGCAAGAACCCGCTGCTGGAGGATGGCCGGGCAAGCGGAGACGGTCGCCACGACGATAAAGACCACAGTGGTAGTGTGCGAGACGAGGGGCGTAGCATCGCACTTTTGCTGTTCCTGTACGTGCTCCAAGGCATCCCCCTGGGCCTTGGATCAGCAGTGCCACTGTTGCTTCAGAACAGGCATGTCAGCTACAAGGTAGGTTACCAGTTCAGAAGTATGTATGGGAATTGTTTTCCCTCCCCTTAAGGCATTGGTTGCCAGTTTGTGCCTCTGTTGCATTGGTGCTATTCTAGACATTCTCAAATTCACCATCTTGTGAACTCTGATTGGCCCAGAGTGTTGCTAAGGCCTCTCTTAATGGCCCAGAGAACTGCTGCGGCTTCTCTGATTGGTTCCAACTTGTCAGCTCTTATTGGCCCAGAGGACTTCTACAGCCCCGGCTAAGGTCGCTCTGATTGGTTCAAAATGGGCGGAATTTGACAATGTACAATATGGTTGAGGTCAATGCCAAACACAAAACCCCTGGAATTTATTGACCTAGTTTGCCTTTGTTAAAGGACGTTGTAGTGTTACATCAAAGTCACGGTCAACACGAAACTGCCCGTGTCATGGTCTATACATTAATTACATATGCTGATACTATGCATATATACTACGGCGCATCATTAACGACAGAGTCGAAGATATGCTTTGGTACGTTATTCAACCATCTTCTAGTCCCTGGGCATCTCCTGGCCTCATTATTCATAAGAAAGACGGATCTATTCGCTTTTACGTAGACTATCGTCGTTTGAATACGATAATCTGCAAGGACATCTATCCCGTACGCGTTTATATGTGTACCAGTATATATGTACCTGATTTGCTACCCCCTGCACACGGTAGAAAACTGGGTGCAACCTGGTCAACCTCCCTGCTTTTCCTTTGCCTTTTTCTCTCTCTCTCTTTGATACTATTAGCAAAAAACATTTTGGGTTTACTTAGCTATAATTAATAAATTTTTATGTCCATGCTCATTGTGTTTGACTATTATCAACTGGACAGATGAATGTGAAAGTAGGAAATGGAAACATCGTCATAGGTACTAGTATATTCCAGCTAGTAAAGGCAGAAGAATTCACAGGCACAGAATGCAACTATAAACTGTCCAAGAGTGAATCCTGTCTCTCTACATTGGTGACACTTACGTGGATGCACATGCATGTGTTGCGGAATGTACTTACCAGAGCATCTCCCTTCGTTTCCAGGGATGCTACTTGTCTACAGACACCATCCGTGTTTGTAACCAATAGTATTCCACCTATAACACTGCCCATTAAAATCATTCGGCTTATTTGGGTTAATAAGAAGTATTGAGCACTGGCCGAGTTGATGTACTATTCTTCTAAAAAAATGTGTGAAAAAAACACTGGAGACAAGCAATCGGTTGAATAATCGATTAATGGACCACAGAGATTCATTGAAGGGGCAGCCATCGTCTAATTTGTGCACGCATTGCAGAGAATGTAAATGTCACCCGTTGCTGAATGATACCAAGTTTTGTCCAGGTTGAGAGATAGGGCCGTGCGAGAAATCGCTGAAGCTTTCTTTATCCACAGGTCCGGTGGTACGTGCGTGGCAAGGCTGTCTGTGATGTTGCATAAACTGGCAATTGTTTGTTTATGTGCCAGTCTGTAAGATTTACCACATGTGTGTGTACTATTTATATGCTTATCCAATAAAACTCACGGTTCCCTTATGCATTTGCCTAAGATGACTTGAAGGCGAAAGCCATCTTCTTGTCAGTCGATGCATTGATCCTCCCTCGCCCCCTTCTGAAAGCTTTCTGTACCTAACCTGGTTTTGCACTGCCTCCGGGATTGGAGGCATTGCAAGCTTTTTACACCTCACCTGATTTTGCACTGTCTCCGTGATCGGCCCACCTTTGACCAAGCGACAATGTCATGTGATGACGTCGTCGTGACGTCAGGATGACGTCACAAATTTTGGTGATTCGTGACATCATGATGACTTTTTGCATGACTCGTGTTGACGCCGCCAACATTCAATTTTCAGATTTGATGAGGCATCTAAGGCTTTTGCCTTAATAAATCTTCAGCTACTAGCTGTGCCTGCCTCACGTTTCTTCTTTGCCTGCAGTGCCTTTTTTTTTTTGCAAAGTTTTTCATAAGTTGAGGTGCTAAGTGGGACACCATCTCATGCCTTCCAGGAACAAGCCCTGTTCAGCTTCGTGACGTGGCCGTTCAGTGTGAAGCTCCTGTGGGCCCCCATTGTGGACTCTCTGTACTCGAGCCGTTTTGGCCGGCGAAAGTCGTGGCTTGTGCCCACGCAGTATGCCATAGGCCTGTCCTTCTTCTGGTTGTCGTCGCACGTGCGGTTCTTGCTGGGTGATGAGGAAGGAAGCAGCGATGCAGAGCCCAACGTTCTCCTGCTGACGGTCATCTTCCTGTCGCTAAACTTCCTGGCAGCTACTCAGGACATTGCTGTGGACGGGTGGGCCCTTACAATGCTCTCGCGGTGAGTATATGCGTCCTTTACAACTGGCAACGGTGCGAAATTCACCTTGCGCAGCAAATCAGGTTTGCTCTCTCTCTCCCTTTTTTTTTTTTTTTTTTGACATAGACTTGCCCTTAAGACATAATATTTTGTGTGCATATGTGTATTAGATGTGTGCCGTAAGACCGGTGTTGCATATGAAGTGAAGCAGTGTCTTGTGGAATCTGTTATCATGCATCCAGCAGCATAGCTAGTTGTGTTATTGTAGTGAAGGTCGTCTTGCAGGATTTGACAGGGGCGTATCGATTGTAACCCTTGGCATGTGCATATAAGATGGGAGGTGTCTTCATGCAGGGCGAGTTCACAGCGTTCTCTATTCTCGTGGGAGCGTAGGCTTCTTACTGACTCGTTCCGCGAGAGCGCAGACTGGCATTGAAAGGGAGCCAATTGGTTCACAACGTCCAGAGCGAATTGACCTATACTACATAGACGATTTGCCTCTTGTTTTGTGTTGCAGTTTTGCCTGTTTCGCAGCCTGTGTTGTAAATGTGGGATTAAATAGTTGACATAAATGGTGGCAAGAACACCATTGATGGCATGTAAGTGCCATGTTCAGGAAATCTGATGTTCAGGAAGTCTGTTCAGGAAGTTTGATGGTTTTCACGGCATGGAGAGTTTTGAAGACCTAGCTGAAACAGATACCATCTCTTTTGGTGCTACATACTAAGTACTGCAAAGAATCACGTAACATACTACTGCTACGAACAATACGTCTTCCTCGCCATTCCAGGAGGCATGTAGGCTATGCATCCCACCTGCAATTCTGTGGGGCAAACAGCCGGATACTTCTTGGAAATGTGGTCTTCTTGGCCCTGGAGTCTGCCGACTTCTGCAACCGCTACCTGAGGTCCGAACCCCAGAAGAACGGCATTGTCACCCTTGATGGTGAGGAGCCTCCTGCTTGGTACTTGACCAATCACTTTACTGTTAAACGTGCAAAGTAGCCATTGAAACTGTTTTGTCTAGTCATGTTAAAAAAACTGGAAACTTGGTTTGCTTTAGCCATCTGTTAAGGCAGAAAATGTCCTACAGAGCGTGTAGACACGATGTATTGGATACCTAGATTGGCTATTTCTGAACAAGTGGGGACACATTTTAAATGATATAGAGCTTTTAATAGACCTTTAGGTTATTTACAATGTATACTATCTCAACTCTTCGTAATGATGCTTTACTGTATCATCAAACCAATGTGCTTTATTAAACATTTTTATAAAGAAGGAACTTATCAGTATTTGCACGTCGTCTCCCAAAGTGGCCGTGTTTTTGTCACGTGGTAGGTGAAGTGGCAAGCAGACCTGATAGCTTACGCGTAATCTCGATTTACGGGTGTCCGCATTCACACGCCTGACTCACAGTCGTTGGCATGACTCAGAAAAATTTATAACGATAGGAAGTTCAGCTAGTTGGCAGGGATCCATTGTAGAAGAAAGCGTTGTCTGTTTTCCTTCTCTTGTGTCCATGTCTGCATGCCTTACTTTCTTTTACAATGAATCTTAAAGATTCTACGAGCGTAATAGTAGTTTTCTGCTCAGATTATGCAAGAGTGTGTGCATGAAAGCACTATGTAAACACACAAAGGTTGGCTGTGCATGCTGCATCTTCAGGGTTCCTCTATTTCTGGGGCATCGTGTTCATGGTGACGACTACCCTGGTGGCGCTCCTGAAGCACGAGAGAGACGCATCCGTGACGGATGAGGATGACGGCCACCCCGACCTGGGAATCGCTCAGACATACAAGATGGCCCTGCGCATCTTTCACCTCCCGAGTGTCCGCACATTCTGCATTTTCCTGTTCACATGCAAGGTGAATTACATTTGCGACATTTTATGTGCACTGCAAGTCTTTATTGGCATCTTGCACACCAAAGCATGAATACATGTAAAGTGCAACGCTCAGACTAGTGTTCTCTTTTAGGGCATCGGCACACATATCTGGGGCATCTAGAACTGTTGCTAGCTGGTGATAACTTGCT
Organism: Rhipicephalus sanguineus; assembly: GCF_013339695.2. Lineage (NCBI taxonomy): Eukaryota > Metazoa > Arthropoda > Arachnida > Ixodida > Ixodidae > Rhipicephalus > Rhipicephalus sanguineus. The sequence continues at coordinate 46,525,921 of NC_051179.1, read as the reverse complement.
GTGCGTTGCAATTGCACCTGCTGGCATTATTGTCGGATCATCTTTTGGAAAATTTAGGTCATTTGTTACATTGTACAACTGTAAGAAAAGTCTCGAATTAAGGTGCAACTGGATCCTCTCCTCATCTCAGGGACACTAGAAATGGCACTAGAAATGGCTGTTGTAATGGTTTATCCCAAAACCAGAACCACGTTGAGACACTGCAATACTACTTTACTGTCACATTGCCGCCATGGTGAAGTACACAGAACTCAACCCGAGAGAGGTTGAACTGTTTATTGGGCGAACCTGTGCCCAGCAAAAAAAGTAACACGCAGAGTGCAACGATAGCGGCGATTACAATCTTCAGTCGTTGAAAAACTGATCAGCGGGTAAGGCGTGTCGGCATTTTTACACATGTGGCATCGAATATTCCAGTGTTATCTTTGGTGGCCACGGTAGTCCCAGAATAAACTCAACTATTCGCATTGTGTGCGCGACCTTATCAGAAGAGTCTAAAATAGTTGGGAAGGTTCCCATGCATTCCGGCTTGGCCTGCACAGAGCAGTGGTTACACATTTAAAAGGCCGGTTACATAAAAATACCAAAAGTAGCGCACATGGCAATACAGCTGCCAGAACAGTTTGCCGTAACGATGGTCAATGCGTTTCTCAATGAGGCCGGTTACATTCTCCTGTGGTCGTCATATGATAACGTTATGCGACTCCCATAGCCTGAAACCTTTACCCAGTGTTCACACTTGGAATTTTTCTCGCATAGTGCCCACAGCAAAGCTTCTTTTGCTGTGTGCCGGAACTCAAGCAGGGTGTACCACAACTGTGCAGGTGGGCTTTGGTGTTGCCGACAGTGTGACTGGGTTGAAGCTCCTCGAGGCTGGCGTGCACAGGGAAAATTTGGCCCTGCTGGCTATTCCGATGGTGCCCATTCAGATCATGCTGCCGCTGATCATAAGCAAGCACACAGGTGGCCACAGGCCACTCGACGTGTTCTTCAAGGCATATCCATACAGGTATGGAACTCAGCATGGTGGAGGGAAAAACAGTGCAAAAGGAGCCGAAGCACAAGCAAAGGAACACACAGGACGAGTGTTGACTGACAACTTAAAGTTTTATTGCTTCAATGCAGTATAAAGGGAAATTGGCTTTACACTGTGTTGAAGCATTAGAAACTAGAGCTGTGCGAATAGCAAAATTTTGGGTGCGAAGCGAATTCGAATATTGAAGTGTGAGTGCAAATCGAATATTTTTCGAATATTTCTCTAATATTTCCAGAATATTTTCGAATACTTCGAAGCGAAATTGCAGAAAAAAAATAAAATGTTAGAGAGGATTCCTAAGAATATTCTTATGAGATAGCAACATGAAGTGTTTCTTTTCGCTAGGTTGATGAAGCACTGGTGGGGTGGTGTTTCATAGCTGTCTTATCAAAATGAGGCAATGTAGGGCCGAATTGTATTTATTACATGATTGGTGCAACCGAAGTGTTGCCGACAACACTTTACACGTGATAGGCAAAGATGCCATTTCCTCAGCCTCTCCTCCTCTTTCAAACTTCTGTGGAAGCCCAACTGATGTGGTGGACAAGGGTGTGCTCCCTTCAAGTTCGGAGTTCCAAACATGGGTGTCGGCAGGGGGGTGCAAAGGGGCACTTGCCCCCCTCAAGCTACACCAGCACTTGCCCCCACAAGCTACACCAGCGCTCTCCCGCTCTCCCAGCCGCGATGCAACACAGGCTTGCACCCCCCAAGTCAAATCCTGCCGACGCTCATGGTTCCAAATCTGCCTTGTAGAAGTCGATATATAAGAACATCTGAAATTTGGATGCTAAAAAGCTTCGGCTTCCGATTTTTCGGACTTCCTGCCCAAATTTCAGGCCCAAAACAGCATTAATTGAGCCCCCACCTCTGCCACATCTTTCATCTCCATGTTGGAACGAGCGTTTTCTTGAGTTAATACATTTGCGACCGTAGCGGAGCTTGAAAGGGCAGCTTTGCCGTAATACCAGGGTGTGATGAGGTGAAGCATATTGAAAATCTAGGGACCACTTCCAATCGGACGTTGACTGTGTCTTGGCAAAGTTCGACCGTAACGGAGCTTGAAAGGCAGCTTTGCTGCAATACTGGGGTGTGATGAGGTGAAGCATATACAAAATCTGAAGGGTTCACTTTCAATCGAACGTTAACTCTATTTGTTTTTGGGAAGTTCGAGTAGTAAAATTAGAGTGTGAATCGAATCGAATAGCAAACACTATTCGAAAAATATTCGAAATTTCGAATATTCGCACAACCCTAATTAAAACCTTCAATTGTTAGCACTCGTCCGTGTGTTACTTTGCTGGTGTGTCGTCTCCTTTTGTGCTGCTTTTCCCATCCACAAATGCATGACCTAGTTGAACTAGCACAACGAACCACACTTCTGCAACGGGTTTTGCAGCTTGGTATGATTACATAGCAAAGAAACAAATCTTTTTGACAAGTAATTATGTTGATCGATTTGAAGTCTTCGATAGTTTTCTTTATCTTGATTTATGAGCGTGTGGTTGCTTCGTTATGTTGGTCTGCACGTGCATGTCTCTTTTTTCCTTTTTATATGTCGTTTGTAGTAATAAATCTTCCTGTATGACTCAGTGACTGTGCTGTATCTTGCTTTCTAGTGCTTTCTTTCTGTTGCAACTACTCATTCTTTGCAGCTTGGAAATTGGTCTATTTGCTCTCCTTAGTTTTACCATTGCATTTGCATAAATGACCTTGATAGATTGAAAAAAATTAAAGAGAAAAAGGAGCTGAATTTACTTCATGGACGCAGGAGCGTTAAGCTCCGTGTTCACATGGTCCTGACCCTCCTTGTTAAAGGGACACTAAAGGGAAACTTTAAATCAGTTTAGACAGATAAGTTATTCTTTCAGAACTCTATTGTCATTAATGTCGCCATCATAGGTCAACTATTACAATAGGAAAGGAAGGTCAAAGATCCATACTAGAATTTTGCACCGAAACTCTTTTTGCGTATTTTTGCCCACATTGGTTCAATGAAATTTCTGAAATTTGCTGTATTAAGACATTGTGTCCCTTCGAACACAATGCAAATGATTCTTAGCGACAAACAATTACGTATGCTCTAGCAGATGCCGTGAAGACATATGACGTCACAACGAGCTAGTGTTTAAGGTGGCATTACCACCTGTATTTTCTTTTTGGGCATTTTCTCTCGTCTTCTCGCAGTGAGAGTGGTGCTTTCGGTATTGTGAAATTGTAATTTACCTACATGGGGAAAATTGTTTTTTTTTTTTTTTTTTTTTTAGTGTCCCTTTAAGTTTTATGTAAAATTGGTACTGAAGTATACAGGACAGAGAGAAGAAAGTCGGTATAGTAATCAGTTTTCTTTTTTGACTAGTTGATGAGAAATTATATTTTACATTATAATCATGTTGGCACTTTTCAAAAGATTTAAAGGGGCCATGACACCCAATTTTCGCTCATAATCTGTGTTATGTTGGTTAATCCTTGGGTCTTCACAAACAAGGTCGCGAGCACTCAACCCTTTCAGATGCCACTTATGAAGAACTGTCTGTAAGTGCGTCGAATCGACACAATAACATTTCAAGGCACTCGATATTACATTACAACAAAAATAACGTTGTAATGCGTTAATTTATGTGTGTTATAGTAATCAGTCCTAATTACTTTGTAATTAAATATCTACATATTCTGGAGCCATTCACGCTCTGCTTTTTGCATAAATGGAATAATATCTCGGGCCAGAAATATAGTGCAAATTCGTTTTCAGTTATCTTCATGTTGAGCAAAGAAAAATTATACTTTTGACGTGGGTTGTGGAAAGCGGCACATTGAACGATTTATTGAATATGGTAGTGCCTTCAGCAAAGTGATCATATGCAACAGTACACTGCAAAATGAAGTTAAATGAAGACAAATTTATTATGCAGTAGGTTCAATTCATCCAAATCTCAATGTACCTTGCTCTTTCTTATTGCCTAGTCAATAGAAATAGCAAAAAACAAATGGTTTACACAATTGTGTGCATAGCATCTCAAAGGGTTAATTTATACTGAATATTTTTATAAACACGACAGCGGCCCGAGAGTCTGACAACACTGGCGCACTCACTAGCCATGACGTAACAAGCCACTTGCTTTGCAAGCATCTGTATTCCGGGCAACGATTTTGTTTCTTGGTCAGCTGCGTGTACAATGGAGCTATTTCAGCTTGTCATTGAAAATTGAATGATTTGCAGCCGCTGAAACTTAGATAGAAGACTCCACTACATGAAGCATATGACATCACACATGCTGTGGCAAAATGGTTGGCGCCGGCGGTGGGCGGTGTTTATAGCCGGTGACTTCTAGGGCTCATTTTGCAATGAAATGTTCTTTTACAGTCTATTTTTCATATATGTAAAGGGACAATAGACCCTCTAATTCTATTTTTCACTGAAAACCACAATTTGATGGGTACCATGTCATGGCCCCTTTAACTCTGTGGTACGACAACTGTCATGCAAGCTTTAGTGAGAAGCGTTATTGGCTGCACTGATGAATCGACATTGAGAAAATCTGGTTACCCTAACTCATTATTTATTACTGTTGCACAACCTGTGGCTATTTTCAGGTTGTTGCTTGGATTGGTGTTCATGATTCTTCTACATTGGACATATCATGTCAAGAATGCAGATGGAACATTCCCCCTCTACTACTATGCAGTCATTGTTATCGTCTATGCAGTCCACCAGGTAAGGTTTAATAACTGCCACATGTCATTTTGGAGACAGTACTAGTTTATTTTATGCCTTCATTGTGACGAGCAGGCAGGTAACAGCTGACATTAAGCGGGGAAGACATTGGTCTTGGAGAGTGAAAATATTTTTCATATGGTGACCAAGTTTCTTGCATCAATATGTTGGCCACAATAAAAATCTACATCACCACCATGATCAGTACAGTTTGACTGAAAAACAAAGTACAGGAGAGGGACATGTGCGCCAGCACACAAGCCTTACCAATTTCTAAAAAATTTTGTTTTTTCAATAGAGAACATTGTGCATGTAAGCAGTAATATATATGGCACAGGGCAATAATATTGTTATGTAGCGGTGACAATGCGGGACATGACGACAAAAATTTTAGCAAGCCAAACATTTATTTTATTGGGCTTACCTGCAACCAAAAAGAAGTGAACCACTAGGCGGTTGTCGAAAAGCTGGTGCCAGCATTCTTTACTTTATTTACTTTATTTATTTTGAAATTGAAATACAAATGATAAATTGCATGTGTTATATACAAATACAGAAGGAGGTCTCAAAGTCGCAAGACTGTGAGTGAGACCTCCTATAAAATCATTAATCAGAGATACAACGCAATAGTAAACAGTGGTAAGGATAGAAAAATTAAGATAAACAAAATATACAGATAAGTACGAAATAGCGAATATAAGTTATACAAAATGTGTAAGATAAGCACGAAAAAACTAACACAAAAATGCAACAACATTCGCTCAGTATAATATCAAGCATTATGACGGTAAGGAAAGAAAAATTGAGATATACAAAATATATAGATAAGCACGAGATAGGGACTATAAGTTATACAAAATATGAAGATAAGCACAAAATAACACAAAAATGCTATAACATACTCTGTATAATATTAAGCACTATGAATTTAATAAGTGCGAACGCAAGCCTTTTTTAAACATTTCGAGGGATCTATTTTTGATCTCCAAAGGTAAAGAATTCCACAAGGATACAGACGAAAATTTTATAGTAAACTTGCCATAATTAGTCCTGGGTTTGGGAGAAGGAAGTTATTAGCCTTTGCAAAACGAGTAGATGACGCCTGAGGAAACTGACTTGAGTTTAGTAAAGGAATGGGAAGTTTTCCATTCACATATTTGTAGATAAGAATGCCGAGAAAATATTTGGCCAGCTTCTGAACTGATAAAATTCCATGTGAACAGAGTAAGGATGATGCATTGGACATGAAGCTACTGAACGTTATTATCCTCAATGCTTGGTTTTGAAGATGTTGGATGGCTGATAAATGAGTGGCATACGTGTTTCCCCATGATGAAATGCAATAGATTATGTTGCTGTGAAAGAAAGCGTAGTAAAGTGACAACAATATTTCAAAACGAAAGAAAGGGCGAACTTTTAGCAAGATTCGAATGGCATATGCGGCTTTCCGCGTAAGCTGTAATACATGTGAATTAAATTTTAAATGTTCATCAAGTTCGACCCCGAGAAACATTGTACTAGAGGTAGAGTGAATTTGAGTATCGCTTACGTAGACAGTGGGGTTCCTAGGTATAATTCGATTAGGTGACGAAAATACAACAAAGTTTGACTTTTTAGCGTTTATATTTAATTTATTCTTATTGAACCATTTAACGATATTTTTCAGGTCGGTGTTTAGTTTAAACAACATCGAGTCAACCTCTTTATCTGCAGTTATTATAGTGGTATCGTCCGCATAGAGTATGCAGGACGAATGTGCTAGACAATGAGGAAGATCGTTGATGTAGATTAAAAATAAAAGCGGGCCCAAAATTGAACCTTGCGGAACACCGATGTTGATGAATTTAGGGTTGGAAAAGGTACCGGACACATATACCAACTGTTCTCGATCACGCAGATAGCTACGAATTAGTTCTAGTGGGACGCCAGATACACCAATTGACTCTAGTTTCTGAAATAAAATGACGTGAGAAATAGAATCAAATGCTTTTGAAAGGTCAAGAAAAACACCTCCAACAACACAACCGCTATCAATAGCAGATTTAATTTCGTCAGTTAGGGATATCATGGCAAGTTCAGTTGAGTAACCGGGCCTGAAACCAAACTGCTTATTAGAAAGAATATGAAACTTGTCTAAATAACACCTTAACCGTCCCACAAAAAGCTTTTCTATGACTTTACTGAAGAATGAGATAATTGCTATAGGCCGGTAATTCGAGATTAAGCGCTTGTCGCCTTTTTTAAAGACGGGAATAATTTTGCTTTTTTCAGGGCTGTCGGGAAAAATCCAGTTTCAAATACAAGATTTATAATGTAACATAATGCATCGCAGATTAAATGAGCTATCAGTTTCATGTCGGCAGCAAAGAACTTATCGAGACCTGCGCTTGTATTCCTAATACTATTGATAACGGTGAACACTTCTTGGGGTGACGTCGGATAAAGAAAGAATGAATGTGGTAATCGTGAACAAGTGTATTCGAGGGATGCTGTCGACTGCGGAATTTCAATGCCGAACGAGTCATTAAAAGAGTTCGCGATATCAGATGGGTTTTCGATCACACGATTTTCTGAGTGAATCAAGGTTATATCTGAATGTACCGTGGTCCTGCCAAGAAAATAGTTTACAGTTTTCCACTGCTGCTTAACGTCATTTCCGGCTCGCTTTATTTTATCTTCGAAGTACTTTAATTTAGCGGCTTAAGTAACTTACCTAATGTGTTTGAGTATTCTTTATAGCGCTTTTGAAGGTTAACATTGAAAGGGGACTTTTTCGTCTTTTTGTATAAGTTATCCTTTTTCCGCAGACATTTTAACAGGTTAGGTGTCAACCACGGATTAATTGGGACGAGGTACTTTTTTCTGCTTACAACTAATGTTGAAGCGGCCATGACTGCATTTGAAATGATGGAGGAAAATTGTTGATAGGCTATTTCAGCATTTTTGCACTTCTTAACTGACGACCAATCACACTGCTCGATGATGTTAATGAATGATGCAGTATTTAGGTTATTCTTAAAGCTTCGACTTGTTTTATGATTACTGGAAATGCCTATGCTTGCATAAATAGGATAATGATCTGTGACAGGCACCTCGATGACGGCTGCTTCAGGAGGACTAATGAGGTTAGACAAAATGTGATCTATAATAGTGCCATTGCCTTGAAATGGAACACGAGTGGGTGCAGTTATGAGGCACTCATAGCCATATCCACTGAAGCAGGAAATGTATTCGGAAACCTTTGCGTTGGTGTCGTCAAGAAGATTGATATTCATGTCTCCTAAAATAATCACCCGCTTCCCTTCTAATGACAGAGTATTCAACACCTCTCCTAAAGCTAGGCAAAACTCCAAGACAGATGACGACGGTGAGCGATAGATGCAGGCAACAACTAAATTCTTACTATCTTGCGAAAAATGTGGTTCATGAAGTTCGATCCACACGGATTCGCAACCAGGAATATTTAGTGCCATGTCCAGTCGCCTATGATAGTGAAGGCATGATGATATAAAAACAGCTGCTCCACCATGTGCATCGTCGCTTCGATGACAGTATTCGGAGGAATAGGAAGGAAACTTAAATAGGTTCCTGTCAGATTCACATAGCCACGTTTCACTGATGCAGATGATGGAGAACTGGTGACCAATGGCTGACAACAATGTGGTAATATTATCATAATTTTTTCTTATACTTCGAGCGTTAAAGTGAACAAACGCCCTACATGGTTTAGACAGCCGTGATGAGAGTTCAGACGGTGAAATATACGCCATCCTGCGATTGGATAGACGCTACAACTGCCAAAGTAAAATATATCTAGGTGATAATGGACAGGTCGAGCTCTGATTTTATGCGAAACACCCTGGAATCAGTAGATTTCCTTGCTTTTATCTGACAGTTATCAGTCCAAAGAAACGCCCACTGTTTCTCTTTTTTGAGAACAAGTGCTTTAGCAAAAAGCTTCTTGTTATCCGGCGAGAGGTGATCATTAACAAAGACAGCATGGGTACCCTCTCCAGAAAACCCAAGAGCACGTGTATTCAAGCGAGCTTTGCGTGCTTTCCTAACAAACTCATTCTTTTGCTCTCGTGAACAGAAACGGGCCACAATATTCTGTTGTCCAGACTTGGCTGGCACTCTGTGAACAACGTCAAGATCAGTGCCTGATACAGGACAATCGATTTTGTTGCCAATTGACTGCATTATGGCAACACAGTCCTCCCCTTGGGAAGAGGGCACTCCCTTGATCTCGACGTTGTTCAGCCGAGTGTACTGCTCCAGGTCAGCCACCTTCTTTTTTAGAGTCTCGTTCTCATTTTTCAGAGCTTTGTTAGTTGAACAGAGCTCTTGTTGTTGAACACGGACTGCCTCTACAATGTCATTAAGTATTTTCAGGCCAGCATCCATGCCCTTGACCTCTGAATTTACAGCACCGAGATCGAAGCCCGATTCTCGAAGCCTCATTGTGACGTCAACCACAACTCTGTCCACGAGCTTTGTCAATCGGCTATCAAGTTTTGCCTCAAGGTCTTCGATTCTCTTAGCTAATTCTGCATTCGTAGGCATCGTGATGCCACAAGCAGGGAACTTGTTGAAAAACACAAGTGAATGCACGAGCGTGCGGATAATACAATGAGGAGCAGCAGCAGTGGTTGCGGTATAAGACAGAGCTCAATACCAAGGGTTGAGTAAAACCAACTGACCTGTAGAAGGCAGGAACAGCAATTAGACGAGAGTTCGCATCCGCAACCACCACTGCTTTGACGCGGGCGTGCCTCCTGGCACTGCTTTTGATGCCTAGACTGAAGATCCGCGCAGGCGCAGGTCGACGACAGGAATGCTGGGAACAGTAGATATGATGTGGCCAGATATCCAGAATACAACTTTCCACGTTGGCACGTGGATGATGCAATGACAGGTGCTGCAGCAATCACTAGTGGGAGCCCGGCCTGTCTAGGAAAAACACCTGTAGAAGGCAGGAACAGCAATTAGACGAGAGTTCGCATCCGCAACCACCACTGCTTTGACGCGGGCGTGCCTCCTGGCACTGCTTTTGATGCCTAGACTGAAGATCCGCGCAGGCGCAGGTCGACGACAGGAATGCTGGGAACAGTAGATATGATGTGGCCAGATATCCAGAATACAACTTTCCACGTTGGCACGTGGATGATGCAATGACAGGTGCTGCAGCAATCACTAGTGGGAGCCCGGCCTGTCTAGGAAAAACACCTGTAGAAGGCAGGAACAGCAATTAGACGAGAGTTCGCATCCGCAACCACCACCACCACAGTTTGTCTTTTGACGTTCACTTTGTTGACGTGTCTTTTGACATTCAGTTTTTATTCACTAGGATATCTACGGGCTAAGTTGGTAACTCATGCGTCTGAAACCTTGAATCCGATGCATCTTTACCCGAGCATACACGAAATCACGCCCAGGATTGGCGGCGGCTTCTGATGTTTTGCCTTGAGAACACGCTCTTCGCGTTCAAGGGTTCCCTTTACAAGCAGGTACAAGGGGCAATGTATGTCATGTATGTCAGTGACGGCAGAAAATCTCACGATTGAATGTCTCGAACAACACGCACTCCGTTCCCTCCTTCGTGGATTGCTGTTCAGCTTGATCAAGAATGGCGCACTGAATGCATTTACATAGCACGCTCCAGCGGCATGAACGTTCCAATCAAGCTAAGCGTAAATGAGGGACAGCACGACCAGCTTTCTTTCCCTGACCTCTTCGTTAAGAGCGAGGGAAAAACCATGTCGTTTTGCGTCTAAAAAAATGCACACAAAAACGTGTTATTTGCGTATTAATTTAGTGAACCCTGCTTCCCACGAAAGGTCCGTAGTCGCCTCTCTTGTGAGTGGTGCGAAGAGAGCCTGTGAAAAGGCAGAATACTTTGCTGCCGACACACATCATGTGTATGAAGGTCTGTCCTAAAGCGGCTACCCTGACTCGTTTGTGAGCTCCGTGGAACGTCATCTAGAACATTTCGCGCGTACTGACAGTCCAGGCACCAGGAGTCGTGCCCCTGTAGCGTATATTCCGCGGATCAGCGAGCCCGTTGCCCGTGTTCCGTGCCCCTACAGTTTGCAATTAGTGCATGTGCCAGCAAAGGAGTAACGCTGTTTCGTGTAAGCATGAATACAAGGTGCCAAAAGAAAACTTCTCACACATTACTACAACATTCAGTGTGCAGACTGTTGTAGAAGTTACGCCGGCGAGACAGGAAATTTTCAGCAAAGGCTCAAGCAGCAGGCGTATGACGCAACAAAGAACGAAGTGTCATCGAACGCGCTGGCCGAAAATTGAGACGTAATGCGTAATGAACTAGACTGGGATAAGGCAATGACATCTGAAAGAAAACGAAGCCAGGTTTCTTGAATTTTTCATGAATCTCTGACAATCCAATGTACTGCGTCCAAAATTACTCGCGATGACAGCCCGTTACCACATATGTATGCACGTCATCTACATTACGTTTAAAAGTGAACATGTTCTGAACATTTCCGCATTCATCATTATGTGAAAAAGTCCCATGTGGGAGCCGCAACGTATTTGATTTTGAGATCGTTAATGCTCGGTGCTCATTATTAGTTGCCCTCAAACGGTTCTAGTGCTCAAACTGCCTCCTTTGATTCAATGCCTCACGTGAGTAGTATTTATTGTGACAATTTTTTAGTAAGGTATATGCAAATAATGTTACTTCATGGAGGTATTGCAATGCTTTTTTTTCACGTATTCCATTATTAGTGAACTCAGTTCAAAAGATGAACTATGTAATGTACTGGGCCCGAATTCACAAAGCTTTCTCTTGCCTACGCAATTTCTTAGCCAAGAATTCTCGTATCTCGAGGGATTACGATAGCAATGGTAGGAATTTAACTTACAAGCCACTTTTGAGGGCAAGGAGGCAACGCGAAAGCCGATCAAACGACAAGGAAAGAAAGAAGTGCGCGCAGGTGATAGCAGGGCTGCACGCGAAGCGTCTAGCATCGAGGGTATACGATGATACCCAATGTATTTTCGCTGCATCTCAGCTTCCAGTTCCGGGCGTCTGCTACAGCTCTTACGTGTTGCCGCAGACGTCTTGGGGTCTTGCGCGAAGCCCAGTGCTCGTGTTTCATCGATGACCATAGCTAACAAAAATCTAGTTGCTCGATGGCGTTAATAATCCGTGCGCTATCCCGTCAAGTGCAGGCGAACAACGCTCCAGACGCACTGCATCTTTAAACCGCGAGTAAATTGAAACATTGAAGGTTTGAAGATGTGACCGAAACGTCTCCCCCTGTTTACCACAACCAGTTTAGTTACATTTTCATGAAGCTGCGCTGCCACTAAACTAACTAGGCATGTTCGAGCACGGTATGGTGGTTGCCATTAGGGCGTTTTGTAGCTAGACGTAAAATTCTGCATTTCTTACGAAGATCTCAGTACAAGACATAGGAGCGGCTTTTGAGCCTACGGAGAACTGTACAGAAATACAAAGCAGCAGTAAGAAAGGTATCATAGCGTAATGCCGCAGGACCGATTCACCGCAGCATTTTGACAGGGCTGGAATGAGAGAGCAATCGTATACGCTTAGATATGTGCACGCGTAAAACAAGGAAGATTCGTCGGCAGGTTTCTACGTGCTAATGCTTTTCAGAAAACACGGCGCAGTCACTTCGTCCTTGCCGAGTTTGCGTGAGCAAACATAAAAGAAGCGGTGTTGTCTCGGCCTGAAGTGACATGACTACACATGCGCCTGGATTCACAGGGCGCGCGTGCTGCGCGTTCGCACGATTAATAATAAGAAAAAAAAAAGAGACGGCGTTCGCGTTACTTACTGACGTCTATGGGAGCGAAAGCCATACAAAAGCGAGCGAACGTGTGATTGTGCTTATATATGAGAATCGAAGCAAATTAAGTGAGTAGCGATTTGTTTAGTGAAATTTTATTTAAACGACAATAATCGAAACACATTGAATATTCAATTAGTGAAAGTGACATTAGTGACAGTCAATTAGCGATAGTTGATCAGTGATGTCGCACTCGATACAAAGTGCACGGTAATATAGCCCCATTTGATGGCTTTAACCTTCGAGTCACCTTAGGCGAATGCATTAGGATCCCGAGTTTTTTCTTCTTTTTTTGATCGACTTTCACCGGACGTCTTGAATTACGTGTCTTTCGAGGGAAAGATAATATATATACAATGAAGTAAGTGTTACAGTGGCCAGCTCTCTTCTTAAACACTGCAGCGGTGGTCGAGTCGTTACAGCGTCAGACTACAATGCGGGAGGTACTGGGTTCGATTCGCAGTGTCGCCAAGCACCCACGTTTTTTTTTAATGGAAAAATGGATAGCACGGCCTGAGCTTATGTGTTGCGAGCACTCTTTTCTTGAGAAGGTGGCCTTTCCGCTCTCTTCATTCACGCCCCTTTATACCCAAATGCGCTTCGCCGTGCTCCCTCACGGATCATAGAAATAAGAGTATCTTTTTTTTGCTCTAACCACTACTATCGCAAGGGTGCCCAGTCCCGAAACCCAATTATCATACCTGGGCATTACTTTTCACGACTCTGGCTATTCGACTGCCGGTCAGACATCGCGGTGTTTTCAATAACATCAGGAGACACGCGGCGGCCAAAATGCTTGCGGCCAAGATGAGTGCCATTGTCGGGACACGTTTGCGTGCTAGTTGGGTGGGATTCATTACAAGCAGCTGCGCAAAACGACAGGGACAGAGAGAAAACACACAAACACAGTGATGTGTTTGTGTCTTCTCTCTCGGTCTCTGTTGTGTTGCGCAGCTCCGTGTAATGCCTCTGTCAATGGCTATAAAGGACTCCAGCAGGCTATCGAGTTCTGAGGAGAGGGCAAAACAGTACGCCTGGGAAAACATTACGGCAAATTCATTTGCGTCATAAAGGGCTACTCTTCCCTTGGTAAGTACATGAAAATTTTAAACGCGAGTTTATTCTTTATCAACAGCAGTTACAGTATAGATGACAGGTGAACAAACAAAAATCCGCATATTCAGCTTGCCTAGTTTTGTGCCCTTAATAGTAATTGGCAACACGTATGACAATACGTAGAGATACCACGCACATATGTAAAAATATGTACAGCCACGGGCGAAAGCTTGGTCCTCCTGGTTGAAGTCGCCTAGTCTGTTGTACATATTAGACAAACGCAATGTGTAGAAGCAATGTTACACAGAGGAGCTGTCCTATAAACTTATTTTTGCTGGTTGGTTGCATAGTTCCCAACTTCTTGCTGAGAACTGTACGTTGTTAAGTGAAACATCTTGTTTGAATGCACATATTTTTTGTAAGGTTACATTAATTTTTGCGCAGTAGAAAACATATTTGAGAAATGAAAATGAGATAGAAAAAGAACTAGAGATCAAATAGCAAAATTTTTATGAAAGTTACACTAAAGAAAAAAAAAACGTAAGTTTTTGTTTAAAAGATACATGCATACATACATACATGCATACATACATACATACATACATACATACATACATACATACATACATACATACATACATACATACATACATACATTGAGTAGTAGTTAATAGGATGAACTGCTATAAAACAACAATGCTAATACACGCAGTCTTGAGCACATGAGGTTTCAAGGCAGTAACTTACGAGAGCAATCTCTCACCACTCTTATGTGCCAACTCGGCATTTCTCGAACCCTCTTGGAACAATTTCATGTATAGTTTCTGCTTCTGCCCACTCACAAGCAGTTTTTATACATTTTCGTGGGCGGCAGCCTACGACGATATATAAGAAAAGAGCCCCCGACAATGTGATGTCAAGGAAAAACGCAATGCATCACATTCTGGTACATGTCTGCAAGATGACACATAGTTTATTTACATAGTCCGGCATATTGACAACACTATAACAAGCCATGTCAGGTGACGTGGGCTGGCACAGCTCGGACAAATTCTCGACAATACATAAATAAAACAATTCACTGTTACTAAGCTCCTCGGTACAAATAATGCTGTTGTTAACATGTAAATACCCTATTGCTTCTTCTGAAAACACTCCTCAAAAAGGTTTCAAAGTGTGCGCATGTGCCGACTTCCTTCAAATGAGAGACTGCTGTATATCAGTCTCTCATTTCGCTTGAAAAAAATTTCAGTGCACTGCTGGGCAAGGAATGTGATGCAAAGATTCAGTACCTTGCATGTATATCTTGCACTTGCTGCTGGCCTCAGCTGCAATGTTGATCAGCACAAATGGGCAGAATAACATTTTATAATGTGCCATGACAAAGTAATTATGTTTCAGGTGCATGAAACATGGACAACAATAAAGGAATTTAAGAACATTTACCTGGCACAGTTTACAGAATCTTAAATATATTTTCATGGAGCTATCACAGCTTGTCTGAATATAGTAGTAATGGTTATCAGCCTTCAAATTTGTTCGAAGTCGCCAGTTTCAAGTTTAGAGCACACCAGCAGCCCTCTTCAGGCTAAACCACTGCACAGGCGCATCAAAAGGCATAAGTAAATGCATGCATAGTCACCATACAAAAAGCAATAAATACTTTCAGCAGTAATATGAGCAAAGCTGCATAGATGATAAACTATTTGCAGAGTATACAAGTACATTATAGAGAAACCTATGGCCGTAAACACTATATGAAAAAAAAATTAAAACTTACACAGTACATGCAGAAAGGTTGACCGTTGAAGAGGACAAGCATGCGATATGATAACATTACACAGGTGCTAAAGCCTGTTGGACATACTAGGAATAGTGACGCTCCTTTTGCATCTAAATATTCCGCGGAAAATGACTTTCCAGAGCTTATATATACATAAAATCATTTGTGCTATAATAATGCATGTATCCTGAACGCCTATATAGACCAAAAGCAAAACTACGCGCTTCAATGGTTTCATTCGTGCACTACCAAACATGAAAACACGGTTTTGGTTGCCGACCATGGCTGATGTTTCTAATGGCAGTGAAATGCAGAGACACACATGCACTTTGAGTTACGTGCATGTTAAAAATTCAAGGTAGCCGAAGTTAATTTGCACATTACCACTACAGTGTGATTTACATCAACGTCAAGGTTTGGTATATTAAATGCAGAATTTAATTAATTTTCAATCCTCAGGTACAAGGAATTGCTGAATGATGCACTGCTCAACGATTAAACTGCAGCTGTGCAGATTCTCACCATACAATTCAAACTGTTCCAACTATCACAATGCATTCTTTCTGTTGACGTGCACTTTGAACAGAAGGACACAGTCACTGGTAGTCGCTCTCTACTTGTTGGCCTTGTGTGTTTTGTCCGAGATACACTGTACAATTACATGACAGTGGGGCACCTGATCCCATGGCACTGCTGGAACATAGAAAAGTACAGGTGATTGTTACAACCATGCTATGTGTAAAAATCGACAGCTGATATGTGCGAAAAAGTCTAGCTGTCGTATTTTAAGAATCCAATGACAAGTATGAAATATAACAAAAAAACAAGGAAAAAAGGTCTGAACATAGAGCCACCAACAACGAAGACCTTGAAAAATTATTTTATGATATAAATGTATACCTACGATGTTCATTTTGAAGGCAACAAACTTCTGCCTAATAGTGAGACATCAGCCAATAAAGTATCTCCTATTTCGACTTTACACCAGGTGCAAGAAGCCGACCAAAAATGAGTTTACTATGCTACACTCTAAGAAAAAATCAAGTATTTGTGGAGTATTGCTACCCCACAACTATAACGTCATCCACCTCACGTACTTTCCACGCGTTATCACCACGGTCCCGGGACTTCCGGGTCACGAATGACGCGCGTGTTATCAAAGTGACATAGCATTCTTGACAGAAAAGTGCCAAGAGCGAAGTTTTGATAAAAGGAAATGCGAGCAAGCAAGATTTTGATTATTGCTGTGTAGCTGAAATACTCCCAAATAGACGATTTGTTCCTAGAGTGTACTCATGCATTTCTATGTTACAAGACAACAGTTATTGTTCATCACTTTAAAGTTATCTAACATAGCCACCTCATCATACAGTGTGAAGGAGCAATATTTTGAAGACTTGAAAACACAAAGCACTATTGGATTATGTGTGTTTTTGTTGCTCGAAACGGTTTTTCCTAACAAAATTACACTTTGCAAAAAAATGCACTTGATTAGGAGAAATGATTCCGAGCAACAAACACACTCATAATCCATAAATGCATGTTAATGGGCTCTTATGGCTTCCACAAACACTCACCATTATTATTATTGATGTCACTGCCATGCCGGACGGATACGCTGTGTCCTGCTCAGAACACCAAAGGTGCACTGTATGACCTGTCTTGCATAGGTGGGGGCTGCACTGCACTGCTGCTCAGCTGGGCCAGCCACGGACAGGAGGGTGAGCACCCATGGCTCTCAGGCATAGTGAGAGCGACCTTCAGAGATCAACAAGCGTATACTCAGGACACATACGATTTGTAGAAATAACCGTGCCACTATGCAATTGTGCTGAGAACATGTACGGCAGAAATACAACGTGCCACAACATTGAAAAAAGATAAGCTACGGCAGGTAAAATGCGCATTTACTGCTCCTGTGTGGCCTGAGGCTTGAACTAGAGTTCTTTCTCCCTGCATGTTGCGAACAGCCAGGCGATTTTCTCCCGCTTGCTATTTCCATGCAGAGCACTTGATACACTGTGTGAGTGACAGGCACAAGAGCTCAATAGGCAATAAAAGTACTTGTGGTATTTCAAAAGCACAACTTTCCAGTCTCACATCTATGGAGTAAAATTCATAAGCTGTAGACTTTACACTTTCGACATTGTCAATTCTATTATAATTTGCTTCTCTTTACGCGTCCAATTAGCATCGCTGTGTGAAAATAATACAAGCATCCACTGTTAGTAACAATGTTTTGGTTGTGAAGGTGTGTACATTAACCGGTGTTTACTGTGGTTAAACACCTAAAACACCTAAAAAAACTAACCTAGCAACCAGCCATTATGCAGTTTTCTACCCTTGAAGCTCCCAGGCAGAGCACAGTCCATCCAGATGAGGCTGTCATGCGTGCTTCCAGGCCCCTTTGAGGTCGGCTGGATGATGACACCCCCACCGTTGCAAAAGACTTGTAGATTTAGGGAGCACAAGTCCTTCCTATTTCTGTACAGGTGCTCCAAGTCATAAGGTGGCTTGATTTGCCAGTGCTTGCAATCGATGTATCCCACGACCTTACGAAAATCTGCAATCTGTGAAGAGGCCAAGAAGGATATATTAAAAAAACCATCATTGAAAGCGCTCTTAATACATATTTGGCAGAAACACAAAAATTATCGCTTAGTCATAGCTATCAAATATGCTTTATTCAATTTGAAACAAACTGAAGCCCCATGTAAGCTTTACATACTGTAATGTATATGTCCTGGTAAAGTATAGTGCTGCCACAGTGGTAATCTTCTATACAAGTAATTTTGCAATATAAAGGGAATTCCTGAAAAAGTGCTAAATGGCTCCTGGAAGATAAATTCGCATCAAATATTTTTCTCTCAACTGTCAAGCGTGGTAAACAGACAGGCTCCTCTTAATAATCAGATAAAAGCCTGCTTAAGCAAAATCATAAAAACTGCTGGTGTACTTGCTCATATTGCAATATATGTGTATAGGCCATATATACGTATATACCAAGCGGTAGTAGTACATTTTTCGTACTTGAACTTAACAAGGGGTGTTATTACATCTGCTGGGATGAAAAACTTACAAACGTACGTTATAGCACTACACGAATAGCAACGAAATTAGTTGCGCAAGTTCAACTCACCGATGGCACAACGATATTAGCAGCCGTCAGCGTCATCGGGAATGGAATGTGCTCTGCAGCCACAGGCAAAAGACGTCCGTGGACTGGAAGCTGCCGTTGACGTAGAAATGCAACGCTAGCAAGACGTGTACGTCCACTGGTGAAGCGTGAGAAATCGCCGTGGGCCGCTGTAGTCAAGGCTCCAGTGCCGTGCAAAACGACACGACAGATGGGCTCGAAAACCTGTAGTTAGCAGGTGCTGGTCTACGACTTCATCCAAGGCAAAGCACCAGTGAGAATTGTGTTCTGTCCGGAGCGAAGCGTGACGTCCACGTGCTTTCGCTGCCAGGTACAAGTCCAAGTTTTCACCGGAGAACAGTCAAGGCATACTGCCAAAGCAGCCACATTTACAGCACAATGTCTCGGCGAGCGACTTCGGTTCGACACGTTATGACGTTCGAATTACGGTTATCACAAAAAGGAGAAGCAACGAGTTAAAAAAGAAAGCGCCAAGCCCAGCGCCAAATCCTTAAAGCCCTCAAAAAGCACCATCGCAACTTCGTAGGACGAAACACGGTTATCAACGCTTTAATCTTCTGTCACACGGGCACAGCCTCTTCACAAGTCTTGGAAATGTCAACACAGCACCACTGTTCACAACGCACATCATTTCACTCCCGAACACTGCATTTGCCTGGACTGCTCACAAGAAAATAGAAGCGCACGGGCTAACCACTGGCGAAGCAAGAACCAAATACAGAGCGTAGTTCATGCGTTACCGTACGGAATCACGGAAGCACGGAATCACTCAAGTAACGTGCCAAAATGCTGTCAATTCGAAATGCCGCACTGCACCTTAATGAGGCACAGGAACGCGAAGCAAACGAACTGTTACCGACACTCAAACACACATTGCAGGCTCCTCCAGTGCCAGTTACCGTCGGTACACAGGCGCCGATCCCCGCTTCATAAACACTCCGTGACACAGGCTTCGCTACGCTTCACGGCACACCAAGAGACACTGCCGTCGGTCTTCACACTGCTTGCGCGCACCGGAAAAGCAGCGGTATTCACAGCACATCCAGTCGAACGCTGAAGGAACTCATGCGTTTGCGAAAATCGGCGCCGACACCTACAGTTTACGGCGCCATGTTGTTCTTACAAACTGCGCAGCAGGGGGTAGGCGCTAAGACAACTTAGAAAAGCTCTTTCGCGTTGATCGCGAGAAGATAAAAAGTTCTCTTATGTGCGAGGGGGAAGATATGACGAACACGACAGGAGCGCGCGATGAAAGAAGTGTTTTGTCAACGTCATAAGATGGGCTGTTGTAGAGAGTACTGCTTCCCAACCAATCACGAGTTGCACCTCTCGCCCAAGCCGTCGTCTGCTATCGTTTGTCGTCTGCTACGATAGTAGCCTCCTGCGGGGTTTCGCCTTATCTACGCGATGATTTCTAGGTCAAGCTGACGCTTATGAGCACAAAATACATTTATGAGTGGGTGAAGCCACCTTCAATTGATATTCTTACGCCATGTTAAATGGCAGTTAGTAATCAAAGGGACGTGAATCCGGCAAAGGCTTGTTTATACTCGAGAATCGTGAGCATTCGCACATATTTTTGATGTCGTTTCAAATTACTGGATCCATTTACTTCTGACTGCTCGCCGTATAAACGCGTTCCGTTTCGGTTTCCGAACAGTGAAGATCGAAAAGCTTGATTTGTTTGAGATTTCATGCATAATCTCGCACATCTATAATATGCTGCGATTTGCAATGTACGAGCCTGCTCTGGATTGACCCAAAGCGCTTAGTGACAGCTGCGTTTCAGCGATCGTGCCTATTGGGCAGTTAAAGCCAATCCAACTAGACATGTTGTGGAATCATATAATAGGCTTTAATAACGGCTAACTGAAATGCTCCGCTCAATTTTATTTCCAATAGCGTGCAGCTGATGTGCTCCTCTGAACCTCTTTGGTGGTGGTTTAGACCAATGCTGCGTACATCATGATAAGTTGGACGTCTCATTGGAGGAATTCGGACGCAACACAACAACATAACAAAAAAATGTTGACCAAATACCGCGCCGCTTTGGACTTCATCGACCATTCATGTAGACCTTTGGTTTTAATCCAACCACAAGTCTTTGCATGCATAATGTTTCGCCATTGACACCCAATAGGCTTCTTTAATTACTGCGACTCCCAGTTTATTGGACGACTACGAGTGCCAATACAGTCCATAGCGTACAAGCGAAACAACACACGAAACTCAAAGCGCCGAAATAAATAAAACGTACCAGCAATCATCAAGAAGCCTTAAATGGCCGTGAATTAGCTCAAAATTAGCCACGGCACCCAGATACCCGCCGCAGTTGCATGTTCTAAACAGCCATATTGTTCGTAAGAGTGGTCCGGACCACTCTTGGGATTTTCTCGTAGCCACGCTGTTTCCGCGCAATTTTTTTGCTTCGTGAATCCACTTACGAGCCTTTTTCAGTGACGTCACCAAATATAGCAACTGCATCACCATCGCTGACATGTTCCTGGACAGTCACAGCGCGCTTTACCGCAGCGGCCGATGTGATAACGATGGCCTCTTACGACGCTTTTTTCGCTTCGTGAATCGACTTACGCGACAAAATTTCTCTTACGCGACAATTTGCTCGTAAGTGAGTTTTGTGAATTCGGCCTCTGAAAGCTAACACAATTTCATATGTAAAGACACGGTGCATTATCATGAGTCTACAAGAATGGTGTTCTAATTGATTTATTCAAATCGTAATGAAACGGTTGGTTGAGGCTGCGATGTTCAATCACTCTTCATTGGCGTGGGTCACGGTCACTGAAGGCACCTCTCCGTCCTGGATTTCCGCCACCTAAATTGAAAAATGAAATTATTGATTTTTTTTCTAAACATATTGTAACGTTTGCTTGAGGATCAGATAAAGTTTAAAACTCCATTAAACTGAGTTTTAAGTACACCGTAAACAGAACAGTGATTTCAGTATTATTCTTAAACAGTGCTTATTGCTAATTTAAAAAAAAACACATATTCATTCTAGAATTTTGTAAGCTTAGTGTCATTATCGCTCACTTCTACGCCATGAACCAAAATAAGCTTCTATTGAGGACTTATAGTTAATGGCGTGCCGTGACAGTCTGTCTCTTGTGAAAGGAACAAGAATGAAGTTTACAATCAATAGCTTCTTGCATGTGTATAATTATTTAGACGAACGTAGGTTAGATGAGTATATGCAGAGACTACTAGAGGTGAGGGACCGCGCTGATCACTGTATCAGTTTACAGGCGAAGATGAGTTTTAGCCCCAATACAGCTACGTATCCCAATACTTCTTCGGACCACCTTTCAAACATTAAACACAGACGTTAACACAAACATTTAACACAAACATTTAACACAGAAGCTGTTATGCGTGAAACCTTCCCTTTTATCTCAGCAACATATTGCGTCGATCGCAACGCAGTTCACATCTGTTGTGCCGTCCTTGCTGGGAGATTTGTAGTTCTGGAAGCTGCTAATTAAGTTTTCTAAATGCAAGAGTTGGAAATAACCATCCTCTAAACCAAACTTACAGCAAGTCTTTTTAGTGACCATGACACTGCTATCTTGTTTCTTATGAAGAATAGATAGATAAAAAAAGCAACGGATACAGGATATTTTCGAGATGGGCGGTTATAACAGAGCGGTGCATATTGCAATAACAACAATGCGATTGAATTCCCAGGAGGGTGATTACAAAGCTGGAATATGCCTTCGGAATATGCCTTCGTCTCTCTCGCTCCAGCGTGAATATTTTGCCACATTCACCGTATTCACTGTCCCTCTGCTAGCAGTAACACCGCAAATTGGGCTAGTTGGTATCGATTCATGTTTAAACTGGGTAAGGCGCGCACACAGACACGGACACTAGAAGGAAAATCGTTTTTCAATCTAAAGTTCGTGTGTGTGCGCGCTCGTTAACCTGTTTAATCTTGTCCATCTGCTTGTTATGGCGGATTCATTTTGGCCGCGTCGCATTCTGCTAACCCCTCAGTGAACTTCTTAGTTAGATCAGACGCTACAAGGTACATGGGAGAAGTTTCTAAGACCTCGTCTGACACTAAACTACGATTTAGTCTAACTAGTCCAGCGGCAATTTCATCGTGTTGGCAAACCCGTATATGGTTTCTTTTAACAGTCAAGATGTTCGAGCTTTTGGTAATTTGTGTTTCGTTGTGAAAAACTCCAGAGGTGGGCATCCCCAGAGAAATTGGGCAAGCCGCACTACCGAGCACAGCAGGTGTGAGCGTTGAACGAAAACTCTGCTCGGCGAAGAAAGAGATAGAAAATTTACTGGAAATGAAAATACAGAGGGAGATAAAGAAAGCGACAGAAAGATAGAGAAAGCCAAAAATAAAGAGAACTAATGGCAATAAATAAATTAAAAGATAGAAATAGAGAGAAAGACGTAGAAATAAGGAGAAACAGCTAGAAAGAAACAGACACAAAAATAGATTCAAGAAACCGTGCGAAAGAGAAAGAACGAGAAGAAAAGAAGCAAATATAAAGAGAAGCAATGAAGGTAAACCAGCGCCGCTCTTCCTTCAGGATTAGCAGCACTAGTGCGAAGATGCCATAATTTTTCCTTTCAGCTTAGTTTGGCAACGGAATATATGGCAAATTTTCCATTTAATAAAGGCAATGTTCTAATGAATACGTTATTTGTTATAACATCGCCCTTTCCCTAGCGTGCATATCGATCGAGTTTTCGGCGTCGCCGTTTAGGCGTTCACAAGAAATTGACGTAAGTTGACCAGCTGAAACTTTAAAAGGTCATTGCTAGTCACGCTAACAGTGAATTTTTGCAAAGGGCGCTATGAAAGAGCCCCGTAAGCTAACGTTCATTTCATATATTTCATATATATAGCACCAAAAATATGCAGGAAATAAACACGCCGAACGCTCTAATAGCACCATATAAATGGAGGTACGTCTCAACTGCTCGTCACAATAGTCAAGCTTCGCAATATCCGATCAAGCCAGCACAGTTTAACATCTGCTAATATAAATGTAACGATAAATATAATAAGGGAATACATTCAGCGGACACCACATGAAATGGAAATGAATAACTGCATTGATATTTTGTTTCTTAAATTTTCTAATGGGAGTAGTTTCCATAGCGCATGCAGTTTGTTGAGGGTTCTCATGCATAACGCAAAATTTATTTATTCTTGAAATTTAACGATTTCGACTAAAGTAATGTAGGAGTACTTTATTTGCTTTCTGCTTTTCAGCAATGATCGTCCGGGGCTAGAAATAATCACTAATCCAGAGCATTTTTGAGTGAAGTAGCCATTACTGTAATCTATTATTTTTCCCCGAACGTTTCCACATCTCGTTAATAGGTATTTTTGTTTCTAATCAAATTACACGGCTTTCTATGACTTCCAGAAAAAGATTTAACTAGTTCTAAGATTAACGGAGAAGAAAAAAAAATCACAGCATATCCACGGTGTGAATGATGATGAGTGGGCGAAGCTGCGAAGGTTCATCGGTAAACCGTGAATCTTCCGTGAATTCTGCCCAGTACATCATCACCGACGTGAGATCGGGCGCGTTTATACTAAAGGTCGATGAGAGTTATGACGACTTGGAGCTCACTTTAATTTTACATGTACGCTGTGAATTTTCATTGTTTAGAAAACCATTGCTTTAGAAAACATGTGGCGTCTTTCGTTAAGCAGCTGGCGTCTTTTCGTTTTGCTTTTAGAAAACATCTGACGTCTTTCGTTGGTTTATTTCATCAATCAACGGCGTTTTGAACAAAATTTTTATTGTTTAATCACGCACAGGAGAAATCTCACCAGGCACTACCTTGGAGGTAAACAATGGCTGCTAATGGGAATGAGAGACAGAAGAAGTCGGCTTTTAGCTAACACTTACACTTCTACTTCTACTAGCGTTTCCTACTGGAACATGCCAATGGCTGCTAATGGGGAATGAGAGACAGAAGAATTCGGCTTTTAGTTAACGCGCACGCTGCGAATTTTTCATTGTTCAACAACGCACAGGAGAAATCTCCCACCGGCACCAATTTGGAGGTCAAGATCTGGTACTAGCGTTAAGACTGGTTACGCACTGCGACGGGGACGAACGGGTGCCGCTTTAAGGAGCTTCGCCCCTAAAAGCGGCATCTCTTTGTCTCTTACGTAGTATATTGCGAAGCTGATGGTCACGGATGCCTTTATAGAAAGGTGTGAATTATTTCGCGAAATTCAAACCTTTTCGTTCAAGACGTTAATAAAAGAACTCGTAAGAAAAAAAGTCACAGTTTCGCCGCAAGGCGAAGCAATGATTGCGATAGCAAGAAATTGAAATGTCACACGAAGATTGACAAACAGATCGACACTTGTAGCGCGCCGCTGAAGCACAAAAAAAGATCACAGCATATCCATAGAGTGAATGATGATGAGTGGGCGAAGCTGCGGAGGTTCATCGGTAAACCGTGAATCTTCCGTGAATTCTGCCCAGTACATCATCACCGACGTGAGATCGGGCACGTTTATACTAAAGGTTCGATGAGAGTTATGACGACTTGCAGCTCACTTTAATTTTACATGTACGCTGTGAATTTTCATTGTTTAATCACGCACAGGAGAAATCGCACATACGCACTACCTTGGAGGTCAAAATCCAGTGCCTATATATACGGGGTGGTCAGTGAACGGTTGTGCAGGGCGAGCAGTCGGTTTTTTCAATCAATACGCTGCCGCGACGCTGCCTGCGTCGGCGCCGCGGCGCCGCGAGGCAAGATAGGGGGGGGGGGGACCGTAGGAGAGGAGAAAGAGGGGGAAGCGTAGGAGAGGAGAGGGCGATACATATCACGTACTGTCGCAGCGCATTGTCTTTAGGGAGCCTTCATGTGTGCACGGCCCCTCCGTTTTTAAGACTGGTTACACACTACTACGACGGGGACGAGAGAGAGTGATTCGTGAAAGAAATGAAAAGGGGCGCTATTTTCTGCCTCCCGTCGTGGGGGCACGGCTCAGCGCCCTTAGGAATGGGGAAGGGGAAGTAAAGATGATAGAAAAAGGGAAGATAGAAGGAGTGATTAGCGTGGCAAGAGTGTCTTGTCCACGATGGCGGGAGCACAAAGCCAAAGGGCTCGTCTATAAGGTGGCGAGGTCCGCAGAAGCCGCAAACTCGAGGAAGGCTCGCAGGTCTTGTCGCTTTGTCCGTGCGGGAAATAGAAAGTCCTCCACCGTTGTGGCAGGGAGACCGAGCAGGCGATAGCGGCGCGCCATCAAGCGTCGTTCAGCGGCCAGGGCAGGGCAGGCGCAAATTACATGGGGGACGAACGGGTGCCGCTATAAGGAGCTTCGCCCCTAAAGAACGCACAGGTATACACAGGACGAGCGTGAACTACAAACTGTCACAGTTAAGTCTTTGTGGTTGAACAACACGCTGCAAGCGTCGACATTGGAGAATCGGACGCTCTTAGAGATTTCCGTTTCTTTTAAACTGCGGCGCGTGGAGTAATCCCGCCACACGAAGGCGTCTGATGCAAGGTGTTCTCGGTGTTCTTTTTTTTTCGTTTCACATCACGAGTGGGTACAGAAAGTGGCCACTTTGTGATGCCAGCCTCAAGGGTAGTTTTCAAATTGAAAGAGAATGTAGGATCGTTGCCTGATTGAAAACACGCTCAAGCTCCTCCGAGATCTGCATACCACCAGCGGTAAATGGTGTATCTAAATAGATCGCCGTTATTTTGCCGGCGCATGCATGGCGCATGGTTGAGTTCTCTGACGCAGTGCGCTGGGGATCGAGGGGTCGCTGGTTCGAATCCCCGGTCGGGTGTTTCAGAATTCGTTCGTATATATATATATATATATATATATATATATATATATATATATATATATATATATACATACACATACCCGGGACATCACGGCGACGGCAAAAATTAACCGAGAGTCGATATAGTTGATATCACAATAAAAAATGCGGATTATGACATACCAGGTAGTACAGCATTCGGTGCATTTCGTCCTGGACCAACTCCATCATTTCCTGCAGGAGAAAAAGCAGGTGAAATTAGGACCGCATAAGGAGAACAAGTCATAGATGGATGGACGTTATGAGCACACAATTTATAAAGAAGCGGTGAGCTCTGCGCCTCTGTAGTGGTTATGGCACTTGGCTGCTGACCCTAAGGTAGCGGAATCGAAGGCCAGCCGTTTTGATGGAGGCAAAATTCTAAAGGCCCGTGTGCTTAGAGTTAGGCGCGCGTTGAAAAGCCCCCAGGAGGCCGAAATTTACGGACCCCTCCACAAGAGCGTCTCTCACAATCATATCATTGTTTTGGATGCAAACCTACAAAAGTTATTATAAGTTTTCTTCGCATGTTTGTGCAGCAAATAACTGAATAGGTGTCGTTCTTCTTAACGAAATGCCACCTATTACCCTAAGTATTAGTGCGTTTTGGAACACCAGTGAGTTTGAGAACTGGGGACCCAAGACGCTGGAACCCAAGCTGCGTTAGGCAGCCTGCTCTTGCGTTCGGATGATCAGCAGAGTTTGAGCATTGGGCCGAACGCAGGCTGCGTTGGGTCAAGCGCACGGAGCGCCACGCGTGACGAAAATTAAAATCATGCGACACGCGGGCCATACTGCGCCGTGGCCCGCGCTGCGTCTGTGTCTTCTCGCTGGTGACCCAAGACGCCTTGGGGCCCCACGGTAGTTTTCAATTATTGCGTCTCGGGTGAACGCGAGCGCGAAAGCCCAAGAGTGGCTCGGGTTCTGCGCATTCGCCCTGGCGGCTCGCAAGTTTCTTGGGTCCCCAAGCTCCTTGGGGCCCCAATTCTCAAACTCTCTACCGTCTTTCGTTCATAGCGCACAGCGAGAGTGCTTTCCGAGTCGCTACTTCGGAAGCGGAAAAAACACAGTACAAAAAACAAAAACAAAACATGGTTGATCCCCCCGTCGTAGGAATCGGAATAACACGAAAGTAAAACGTTCCCTTATAGAAGTAACTGAATGTTTACAGTTCATTGATATAAGAGAGTTTGTACAATCTATATTGATGTCTGGCGGCTATAGCGCCGTTTAACGTGGATGCACCCACTTTGATGCTTGGTGGTACATCTCCATGCTGACGACTAAAGTCCATGTTCAATGATTAAACAAACCCTTGTGGTAGCTGTAGTAGTCAACGGTGAAAGCGTAATCAGAGAACGAGTTGTGATAACCAGAAGAGCGTCGCATATTGGACGCAGAACTTGGTCGCTATCCTGCGGCATGTTAAAATGTGATTGAACACCACGGCTGGACTAGAGGGAAATGCTAAGCGCGTCGTGCCGCCGCGGTAGCCCGGCCGCAATTTTTCTCGGGGCGAGCGCGTAGGCGGGGAACGCTATGTTAGAGCCAGATGAGGCAGGCGCGCGTCGCAGAGCTATTTTTGGTTTGATTAGCGAGATGCTATGAGCGAGGCCGACGCTTTTACGACGCTTGCGTTAAGGTCTCCACATCGCGGTGTGTTAAGGCATTGACAAAGTTGCACTTCTATTGAAATCGCGCTGAATGTGACGAACGTGTAACGCGTTGCAGGTACTAATCGCGGAAGCCACATTAATGACGAATTATTCTACTTTGCCGCAGTCAGAGGGCAACACCACCCCGCCGACCGGGAGAGTGGTAGATATAAAAGGCGCGTTTGTAAAGCCTCCAGAGTCTGTGACCATGGCGCAGTGCATAGCGCACGCGGCATCTGATGTTGCGGACCGAGTGGTCGTGGGTTCGATGCCCGTTGACGGAACTTTTTTTCTTTGCCATCTGATCACGTACATTTTTTCGACGTCATTTCCGTGACGGAAATACGTCACTGAAGTCCTGGTGGACCCCGGCATAAAACACTTTCGTGTTAAAAAATGAATCATACCAGCTCCTTCTGTTTATTCGAAGAAGAAACAGTTTCATAATACGTAATCAGTGACTACTTGATTACTTCACTCCATTTCTTTTGAATGGTGGCCCAGGGGCTGAAAATAATTACTGTAAGTAGCTGTGTACTTGTGCTTGTGGCTTCTGAAGTGCTTGTGACTGTAGTACATCATTTTTGGTTGGCGAAGCTTGCAAATCCAGTATATAGGAATTATACTTTTAACCCTTTCGGCCCTGGCGGTGTCAGTTGACACCACCGCACAATATTTCCCCGAGCAGGTCGGAAATGACACCAAGACTATCCGTTCTTGGGCGAATACTTCTTCAATGATCCCCACTGCGATTGGCATCAAAATTTTGACAAGCTTGCGGAGCTGGGAGCTGCAAAGAAGAAGCTTGACCGAAGTCATGGCTGCAAAGATGAAGAAGCTTGACTGAAGTCATGGGTCTCTATGAGCCATGCAGTAGAGGTTACTACTACTACTTCCTCATGGGTCACGCCGAGGCGGGGAAACTGAGGCGGGTAAGCGCCATATTAGAATGGGCGTACCGATGCTGTTTCAATGAGTATCACGTTGAAAAATGAGACGTGGTTCACATTTTGTGTACTCCAGAGAGTAGCGAAAGAAATAAGCCATGTTTCTCATTGCACAACCGCTGAGCCGTGATGACCTAATTTGATGCTATGTCTATAAAGCCATCAATACTTGTACCACTGGCTCAATTTTTCATTTGTGGTCCTCTGAGGGCCTAGCTTTTAGGAAAACACCCACAAAACAGGTCTCTGAGCAAAATAAAAATCCAGGGTTGAAAAGTTTAATCAAGTGAAGCTCTACTTCGCTACATGACTTGTAGGGAAAGCTTGAACTAGCTCTATCAAGAAAAATAGAAAGCAAGAGCAGCATCCGCCTTTGAAAGCGGTTCTGTTTAAGCTTGAGTTCCAGCTGTTGGCGGCGACCGCTCAAAACTCAGCGCAGATGTGCAAAGCGAAGTGGAAGTAAGGCATAGCCATGTATATTATAGTGTAGCAATGGATAGGTAACGGGAATCCCGGGGAAGGAGGAGTGATGTGAGGGTGAGGAAGATGAAAAAGAGGAGAGGGTAGTACATAGAATAGCCGTGTATATTAAGCATAGCAAGCGTGGGGGAACGAGCAGTTGAGGTGAGGAGGTATAAAGGAGGAGGGGGGCATACTCATGTATAGTATAGCGAATGGCGGGAAAGGAAAGGGAGGGCGAGAAGGAGGGAAACGAGGAGCACCACTAGTGCGTGGCTGTCCCAAATCTTTTTATGAAAGTGCTGTGTTACAAAACTGCTGACCACCGCACATTTACAGAAATATCTATGAAGATGTGCGAACTCTTGAGCGCCAGTGTAAACCTTTCCGTGCAGGACACTAAAGATGAAAAACATAATGGAAAATGACAACTATTATGGCATACCGGGCAATAATCGATTTGCTGCAGCACCTCCTGGACGTACCGGACGAACTCCTGCAAATAGAAGTGGAGGTGAAACATGTGACTGTATTGGGAGCCAAATCACAAGTTTGCGAAGCCCGCGACCCAGCGGAGATATATAGAGACGCCGGTATCACTTAGCGATTGCACCTACTTGGGTTTCGCATTGAACGCTGCATATACAGTTCTCCAGGATCTTGTCTCGCCTCATTCTCGCGATAGTTCTCGCTTTTTCATTACTCGGGGAAGGACGTGTGAGACGCTCTCACGTTGTGACTTGGGCCACAATCTAGGAACCTCAAAGAGCCGGGAAGCCGCCCGTTAAGGGCGCTGCTTATATATACAAGTAGGCCTAGGAAGCAGAAGCGGCAAGCGTGCTCGTACAATCAAGAGGCGCTTTCACGGACTTGTCATCATTATGTAAGTTTTGTCGTATACGGTATGATCAAGTGTTGACAAGCAGAAAGGCAATAGTCATACTCACTCAAAAGCGAAAATCATTGATCAATCGAATGTACTTATAACTAGCCACATGCGCTGGCTGTCCGAGTCAACTATAAGTTGGCTCGGACAACCATTACATGACTAGGACTCTCACATTACTAATAGACCGCCTATAGGATATCCATTAGTATTGGAACAGGAGCGGAACATGTTAGGTTCGTACGTAATGTTTAACCTGCGTTGATTCATTGCCAGACCAAAGCTCCTCCAAATGTTCTCCAGTTTACCCTATATTGCGAGAGCGTATTCCATTTTAACCCTGTGAACTACTAAATGTCCTCACTCCAACTCCCTGCCTTTCTCAACTGCTTTCTCCTTCCTTGGTAAACTCCCTGCTCCATCCAGCGACCACCGGCTATTAAAACGACGCCCGCGCCTACAGCACGCATATCGATTGAGTTCTGATAGTCGCGGCTTATCTGTTCCCCATAAAACGAGGGCAATTAACCTGCAAATTGATTCATGTGTAAGTGGAAACAAAAATTAAAAAATCACGCCATATCCACGAAGTGAATGATGATTGAGGAGCTGGCTTGGAGATAATCGGGTAAACCGTGAATGCTCCGTACAATTCCTCTACTGTCAATAAAGACGTCACACGTTGTTATAATAGCGATTGTGGTCAGGTTGTCGTCGAACCACAAGCAGTCGCAGACCTCGCAGCTGTGGCCGAACGCGTGGTCGAGGAAATCGCGCTTGAAGCGCGCGTCGGCGCCACCAACTTCAGGTAGCGACCGCTTTCGGCGCTTCTCCGCTGCATCCCGCGCCCGTACCTCTTCGAGGTTCTCTTGCCGCCGCTTCCGGGCTGCTTCGGCTTGTATCTCGGTGTCCTTGTATCGGCTTGTATCGTCGGCTTGTATCGCGGGCTTGTATCTCGGTGTCCGCACGACTCCGACTTCTCTCTGCGGCCTCGCGAGTTCTCACCGCAGGGTCTTGGCGGCGAGCCCGCGGTGCTGCTGCCTTGCGAGCCCTACGTGCGCAGCATTGTCTTCTTCGTTCATGTTATTAGTATCGAAGCGCACTGCCGGGATGGAGTGAGCGCCGCATGCTAGAGTTGGCTATGCTATATGTGGTTTTGCCTGCGTTATTATCATCACCAAGGCTCTCGAAGAACAAGAGGAAGAAGACTTCCCGTTTGCGCGAGCGTGCACATACAGTTCGCTATGCTATATGTGGTGTTGCCTGCGTTAATATCATAATCTAGGCGCTCGAAGAACATGACTTCTCTTTCGCGAAAGAGAATAAGACTTCTCTTTCGCGCGAGCGGCGCCTCTCGCCTCTGGAACTAAGGTTACGCTTACGACGTGGCACTTTGCCCCAGCTTAAGAACCTGGCGAACCAGCTCCTAAAGAAGTAACAGCGAAAGCCGCTACTTTTCTTCACTCTATTCGTAAAAAGGTAAAGTTCCCCCAGTAAGTAATCAACGAATAACTCCAATACCCTGGTGTTGGTTCCATTGATGACCAAGGGACAGTAATTAATCTATATAATCACGTGTATTCATAAGGGGACTGTTATTGCAAATTATTAATTGTTTTTTTGTGAAGTTTGCAAGTCGTGTATATGAGTATTCTACTTCCTAACCAAATGAAAGTTTTGCTGTGTTTACATCAATAGTACAAAAGAAAACCGAACTAGTACACAAATGTCTAATCGCTTTCAAGAAAAATGTCTTAAGATATGGTGCAAAACTTGAGCGATAACGCGAAACCCTTTCGTGCAATTCGATGACGAAAATTACATAGTTAACTGATAAACTTCTCCTATGGCATACCAGGTAGAGTAGGCGGCAGTCTCGGAACAATTCCTCGAGGAAAACTGGGTTGATGAGCTCCTGGAGGAAGACGTGGGCGCGCACTTGGTGCTGCGTAGGCACATGAATGACCATCGTTCTGCATCATTGAGAGAAGAACAAATGCGGCCATAAAGGCCACAATGCAGAATCTTGTAACCTTCAGCATGGTTACTGCTTGATAAGGGCTTCTTGTCCTGGGTAGCAGCAAGGCGCGTTTATATACACATGCGAGCTGAACACTTGGGTAGAAAAAAGAACAAAATTGAATTTTATCATGCGATTGTCTATAATTCATCCTTTCTGTTACGCCTACATCGGCAACGCGAAAGCCGCTTGTCACTCTGTCATATTTATCGGCCTAAAATTTAGCCCGCTTGACATTCTGACAGCGCAATGATTTCCGCATTCATCAAGAGATATACTAAACACCCGTCGACATATTCGGCGCTTCAAGCACTAGTAGTAAAGAGCGCTATGTTATACCAGAAAAGGACGTCGTAAAATCAATCTTTATACTTCGAAAGGCATTCCATCAATCAGTGTACATGTGCGTTCGCTTCTTTTGTACCCGTACAAGAAATGTCGTATACTTGCCTACGTAATAACCATTGGGTTTTACATCCAAAACCACGACATGATTGAGAGACGCCGTCGTGCAGGGCTCCGGAAATTTCAACCAACTAAGGTTCATTAGTATGGACCTCAATCTAATTAAAGGGCCTCCAACATTTGTCCTCCATCGAAATGCGGCCACAGCGACTGGGAGACGATCGCGCGACCTTCTCGTCAGCAGTCAAGTACCCACAATGCACAGTCCACCGTGGTGGGTCCATTGCATGCGTACCAGCCTTACTGTCCTCCTTGTTAGATGGTCGACAGCCCACCTGTTGTCGTAACCAATGGCGAAACTGCCGCAAAGCTTGGAAATGTGCTTTCTCGCTGAAGCCGGAGGCTAGAAACTGTGCAAATACTTCAGCCGTATAAGAATTTTGAGGACTTCTGAATTCGGATGACAAGGCTCATCGTAAAGTGAATTCTCGCGTAGCCTGAACACAAATGCAGATGATGACGTGGCACAGAAAGTAACGGATTGCTTTCGTCTAGATTAATCGAAAGCATACTCTGCTGGAATAGCCGTTTACAAAATGAAAAAAAGAAGAAGAACATGATGAAGAAGAAACGAAGAAAAACTATTCATAAAATTTTCGAAGCCTCAAATCGATGGCAAATTCAGTGGCTGAAAAAATATACCTAAACGGCCTTAAATAATTTTTATCGCAATTCCCTCGCGTTCCTTTAAAGATATATTATCTTTCAAAAATCGGGGGACCCTTAAGGTTCGCCTTTAGGACTTGAACGCGATAGCGAAATTCGGCCCCTAGTGCGCACTTCAACCACTAAGTGCATACTTATTAATGTGTATTGTTACACACAAACGCACACAGACACACACGCGCGCGCGCGATGTATCTATAGCAATGGTACAGGTTTCGACCTAAAGCACTTTCCTGTGCAAGAGTCGAGACATATTTCTCACAAGGCCTCACAGATGGCAGCACATTATCCAACGTTTGCTCTTTGCTTGATCAATGCCTCCTCTAGAAAGCAGGCCTTGGCTTGCTATGTTTTCCGCTAGATGGACATAGTTGTCCATTTTTGGAGCTGTTTGAGAGTTCGTGTGTGTTTTTAGCGGCGATGGCTGCACTATCCTGGCTTTTTTCGAAGCATGGCGTCGCGCAAAAAACGTAGTTTGATGGCCTCGCCAATACTCCTACAAATCGCCAAATGGGCTCATTTCGTCGTGACACCTGCCGAACAAATGCGTTAAGGAGACTCCTTTCACTACATGGCATTTATGTAGTGTTTTTTTCCGAAGCAGTTGCATGTGACATCGTGGCTTTGTGGTAGGACATCATTCTGCTTGCCACGCAAGCGGCCCGGTTCGATCCTTAATGGGACCGAAGGCTTTCATTGTTTTTTTATTTGCATCTTTCTCGATTTTTCGCTATCGGACGATTTTTCGTTCATAACCAACGAAGCCGTCACCGACACCATCGCCGACACCGGAATTTCTGCGACGCGAGCTCTCTAACGCTATCGCGTTAATAACCAAGACGTATAAAATTACCGCTGTCTGAAAAGCAAAAATAAAACAATTATCCTTTCTCGTAGCGATCATTCGAAAGTTGAACCGAGAAGGCGAATAAATTGCAGCGATTTGAGCACTCAGTGTTGTAATTCACGTCCTTGAATGATGTTAAAATACAGATAGATTGCATATAATTTCAAGAAAGTAGTTCGTGCGCTGCTACAAGCCGCGTACTGCGTACGCAATGGCTTACGCAGAGTATAGCATCAGGATGGAGGCGAAAAATGCTTGGAGCCCGTGTGCTTAGACATAGGTGCACGTTAAAGAACCGAACGTGGTCGAAATTGCAGTACCTCTCCAGTACGGCGTCTCTCATATGCATATCGCGGTTTTGGGGCGTTAAACCCCAAGAATTATTATTAGTATAGCATTAAGAGAGAGCATATCGCTTGCATTTTCATGTATGCCGTTTTTAGTAGATTACCAGTACTATAGATAGTCTTTAGAATTCGCGCATGTAATGCGTTACGATTATTGAATACCATGCGTCAAGACGTGATGGTGCCCTCTAACGTTTCGTCAAGATGACATGAATGAAGCATATAAGGAAGAAAGCTTACTTACATGAAGAGCGAACGGTCGAGCAGATTCGCCGGGAATCAAGTGAGGGTGTGCCATGCCACCAGGTGACCGCTTCCACTTCCCTCAAACATAGACAGCTGATCATCCATTAATGGGATTGCGTCCGTACGTGCCGTTTCACAGAGCCGTTGATGCTGCGCCGCGTCATGTGCCATCGGTGCGTACGCCCACCCGGCTGCATTTGTAACACGTCGCCTCGCTTGTGCGGTGAGCTGTTTTCACCTTGTCAGAAGAAGCAATTTTGCTGTTTCTTGCCTTGAACACATAGTAGCGATACGTTTTTTTTTAAGTTTGGTGAGCGTGTTTTGCACGTGTAGCAGCTAATATGCTAGTGACGACCACTGGGGCGGCTTCTCAAAGGTCAGTTTTACTTGGCACGTTCTTTGCCATGGCGATAAACATTTTCGCTGTGGTCTGATGCGCTTTCTCGCTCGTTTCAGTCCTTGAAAACTCCTTATGATTTCTCGGTGTGCTATTTTAGATCAAAAATAAGCAGGGAATGTCCACAGAACGAAGTCACGGGAACACCATAGAACGTCCCGGTGATGACCCCGTCACTGATAGAACGGCCACGTCGTCTTCGTTACATCGCTGTTGCCACTCACTGCTTCAGCGGCACGCACAGTCTTGCTACGCACATTTAATGTACGTGTTTGTGTTAAGGGCTCATTGAAGAGCAAACATGCTTTATCGGTATCCTTTAACAAATAGTAAATCTTTATGTGGCGTTGCAAAATAAGGGGTTTTCTTGGTAGTTTCACTGGATTACTTTTCGACATGGTATACAGCAGGGGTCGGCAACGTGCGGCCCGCGGGACAGTGTCATGCGGGCCCTGGCACTACAACAAGACCTCGAAATAAGAGGCGGATCAAGTTAATTAAACTTATCTCTGCTTAGTATTGCCAAGTGGTGCGAAAAGTGGGGAATGCAAATAAACGTAACTAAGACAGCGTGCATGTCAATAACACGGAAGAAAAAGCTACTACTGTTCACTTACAACTTCATGGAATCAAATGTTGCGCGGACAT
The DNA here is from genome assembly GCF_013339695.2 of Rhipicephalus sanguineus. NCBI lineage: Eukaryota > Metazoa > Arthropoda > Arachnida > Ixodida > Ixodidae > Rhipicephalus > Rhipicephalus sanguineus. Next base: position 46,489,915 of record NC_051179.1, on the reverse strand, counting down.
AATTGTACAAGTATTTAGGGTGACATTGAATGGAAAATGCGCACATTAGTAATACATGTCAAAAAGCGTTTAAAACAACTGGGGTTTCTGCGCAGAAAACTTGCAGCAGCAGCTTCGAAGTTTAAACTATCATGCTATATCTGTGGTACGCCCCATTCTCGAATATGGCAGTGTAGTATGGGGTCCCTACCAACGGTATCTTATCAACCGCTAGAGGCAATTCAATACAAAGCACTTCGTTTCATTTATTCTAGATACTCTAGTAATGACAGTGTGACGCTGCTGCGCAATCGCGCTGCGATACAGACACTTGAAACCCGCCGTCGCGGCGTTGCCTCTTTGAAATTGATGTACTAGTTGTTATGTCACCATAAGCTTGCTGTTAATAAGAACGACTACCTCAAAGAACCCTATCAGCGCTCTTTCAGACTCATTCATACAACAAAGTGTATCAGGCCATATATACACACTGATACTTATAAGTGTTCTTCTTCTAGTCTACGCTCTGCCACATGCTTGCATGAATGTTCAATGTTTGGAGCGTTCACCACTAAAATCGGGCAATTTTCTTTTTGTGTAACCCCTTGAAATTGCAAAATTTCTGAAGTTCTTAATTCACTCTTTCACTGTGAGATTAGGTGTGCATAACACTGAGTTATGTAAAAATGAATCGCTGTTCTTTTCGAACTATGTAGACAAGACTGTCGAATAACACACTGTGCTGAAGTGTGATAACTGTTCTTCTGTTATTCTGTTGTGAAATTGATTTATGTATTCATTTTTCACTCCTGTATGGGCCTGTTTAGGCTCTCAGTATCCAATAAATAAAAAATAAATACATGGACAAATTACATCGTTCTATTTACGTAAGCCATTAGGCAACTCAGCTCAAGGAACGAAAGATTAGTTTAAAAGCAACGGTATGTGAAGTGTAAAAGTTTGTTTTATTGACAATGACTCTTTAAGTTTTGTTGAGGATGTTTTATTTCACTTTTTACACCAAAGCGTTTTATGCCGGGGTCCACCAAGGCTTCACTGACATACTTCCGTCACGAATATGACGATGTAAAATATACAGTCGTATATGGCCAAGAAAAAACTAAGAAAAAGATCCGGCGCTGGCAATCGAACCCACGACCTCTCGCTCCGCAGCGCACTGTGCGAAACGACTCGGCCAAAAGGCCTACGTTCTTCAGCATACTAACGGCGAGCTATTTATATACACCATTTACCGCTTGCGGTAGGCAGAGCTCGTAGGCACTTATTTTCGTTATCACCAGCGAGATGCCGCGAAGGGCTCGAATGGCGTGCTTTAAAGGTCGTCGTCCGTTCGTTGCGATGCGGCGCGTGACTCCAACCGTAACTTTTCGCTACAGGGCGTTGTCGCTTGTGCTGCGCAAGCGCTTT